>NC_142283.1:79881107-80023607 GCF_052056855.1 Sturnus vulgaris
GGAAAAGCCCTCCAAGCCCATGGAGTCTCAGCTGTGCCCAGTCCCCACCGTGTCACCAGCCCAGAGCACTGAGTGTCACCTCCAGCCCTTCCTCAGACACCTCCGACCCTGGGGAATCCAACACCTCCCTAGGCAGCCCCTTCCAAATCTTGACTATCCTTTCCATGAGGAAATTCCTCCTGGTGTCCACCCTGAGCCTCCCCTGGCCCAGCCTGAGGCCGTTCCCTCTCCTCCTGTCCCTGTTCCCTGGGATAAGATCCCAAATCCCCCCCCGGCTGTCCCCTCCTGTCAGGGAGTTGTGCAGAGCCACAAGGTCCCCCCTGAGCCTCCTTTTCTCCAGGCTGAGCCCCTTTCCAGCTCCCTCAGGATTCTCCAGCCGTTTCCCAGCTCCATTCCCTTCCCTGGACATGCTCCAGCCCCTCGGTGTCTTTCATGAACAGAGGGAACATGGCCGCAGGGCCTGGCTCCGGCTGGGAGTTTTCATTCTTAATCTGCTCATTTCCCAAAAACCAGACTCACAGATTCCTGGGGTAGTCCAAGCCCAGTGCACAAGGGTTCACCCGTGGCTGCTCATTCCCGGTGGAGCATCCTGGATCCTGCTGACCCCTTGCTCAGGACACCTGGGCCCACGCCGCTCCTTTCCTCCATCACACAGCACGGCCTGCTCCCAGGTAAGCAGATCCCACCTTCCCCGTGAAATTTGGCAGATGCTCCCTACATATCCAAAGTCATCACAAGGATGAGTGGTAGCCCTTGTTTAATACACTGTAGAAAATCTGCCTGTGCCCTTCCTGAAGCACAAAAACACTTAATTCCTCGTGCTTTCCCCTTTTTTTTTCATTCTGTCTTTTGCAACCAGAATTGAATGAACACTACAACTAGTCCCTTTCAAATCTTTGATAACATAGAACTACTTCTACATCCATTTCACTGTATTGAAGATTATAATTTAAAATAATCATACATAATTGCAAAATATATTATAATAATAAATTATTTTAAGATAAGGAAGTGTTGTTAATTTCATTCACAAGCAGGGACATTTTGCTCTTTGGCAAAGACATTATGTAAAATTTCAGTAATGTCTTTCATTCATTTCCCAAATGTAGTCCGATGTCTTTTAATGAGGCCAGGCCTAAACTCTAAATGAGCTTGGATGAGTTACATACTCATTCATTTGGTCCAGGCAGACAAGCAAGTGTGTTTCACTAGCACAAATGATCACACAATCCATTTCAAATTTACACATAATTATCTTTGCTTAGCACCCTTTTCCTTACAGCTTTTCAAAAACAGCCATTTGGGGGCAAACTGCTGAAAATGACAAGAGCAATCCCACTGATTTAAGGAGAACTGAATAAATGCAGCAGTAAGGCAGTGCTTTTGAAGATCATATAGGCTGCTTTTATGTGTTAGAATTAATATCAGAGGTTCTCACAGCATCCAGTGAAGGAGCAGAAATAACATAATGTGGCACATCCTTCTTGTCATTCAGTCACAACACATCACAGGCAAATAAGAAGCTGAAATGCCTTCCTGAAGTGCCTGTCTCTCTCCATCCCTATGTAAGGCCTCCAAGGAAGATATCTCTGTCAAATACCTCATATTTTTTGAGGTGGACAGAGGTGATTCTGAAGTGTAGGCAAAATCCAAGGAGATTGCTTGACTGTAGCCAATGCTTAATTTAAAAAAAAAAAAGTTCATAATAAAAAAGCAGCAAAATAATTTATCAGCTTTCTGATTAATACCTTTAAAGGGCTAGCATGCTGTTAGAAAAAAAGCCTGCTAGGGAAAGAAAAGTTAAAGTCACACATAATCTATAACTATATATCCTGATTATCAAGATTAAATTAAGTTCCATGCTCAAAGGTTCAAACACACATGATGCTTGACGTAACAGATTTCCAAATTAAAAAAAACCACAAAACTATAGCAACACATCAAGGAAACTTTCAGTACCACCCTGGAAAATCCCAAATGCTGGGAGTTAAAATTATCCACCGCTTTTCAAAGATTATTATGCCAAGCAACTTCAACTTACACCTAACCCGATTTTCTTTTCCCACTCCTGAAAATAAAAAATTTTAGACTTTTTCTGCTCTACACAAGGTTTACTGGCATCAGTTGTGCAGATTTTCTAATACTGTGTCAGTCAGGTAACTTTTTGCTCCCATGAACTTATCCATCACAGCTTTTATTTGCACAGAGATGTTTTAAAGCAGATTTACAATACTATTTTAGTGTTTTTTAGGTAAATAATTTGAGTATTTTGAGATCCAGCACTTCCTTGATGAGAAACGTGCAGGACTGCTCCCTTTCAGTATGTGAAATTACCAGCTGAAGAGAAGCTTTTGCCCCCATCAGGTATCTTACAGCCATGAAAGATTTTGTTGTAGAGCAACTTAGTAATAAAGTTATGAGTTTTTTTAGTTCTCACGCATCATTAATAGAAATCCAAACAGGTATTGTACTGAAATATGGACAAACCTTCTGTCTTCAGAGGCTGTCTCAGATTGTTAATGGTAGGTATAGAGAAAAGCAATTGGTAAGTAAAATAAATAGGCTGGAGATTGATCTTGGTTAACTGCAGTGCTTTAATAATGCATATGAGAGAATACTGCAAATGAGAAAATATTTTAGTCAATGCATTTGATTTAAAGAATAAAATAGGTTTTAAGCTAAGGCTGGGCCATTTTTATCCGGGGGGGGGTTCAAAATTGAATTGTTCAGGGTGAAGTCACCTATGTACAAGCAGGTGAAGGCAGACTTGAGCTCTTCAGATATACTTGGAATACTCGAGATATACTTGGAATTCTCGAGATCTGAGGCAGCACTGATGTGGAAACTGGAGACTAAATGATAATTGAGTTGTCTTCTGCTTGGCTACCCTGGGTGATAGCCAGAGAGGGTCCTGCCTGTCCACACAAGCCCATGTACCAATAAACTTCAGAAACACCCATCCTCTAAACCACTGAATGTTATCAAAATTTATTTGAATAGACAAGGCATGGAAAACCAAGTACTCCATGCAGTACAAAGCAAGGCAAACCTATCTGAATTGAGTAGAAAGTAGAACCTAGGCCAAAATGAAATGCACAGGAAAAATCTGAAGATGTGCATGAGAAAGGGTGGATCCAGTGCAAAGCAGAGTAAGTGAAAATGGATTAAAACTGTGAGAAGCACTGGATGTGGGAAATGGCTCCCCCTGTTCCATTATGGCATCTTCTGCCACACAAGTGTTAACTAGCAAGCAATTTTTTAACTGTTCCAATATACATTACAGAATAAGGCTCTGGGTCTTTGTACCCACTGTACAATGGTGATAAAATACTGGGTACAGTTTGAACCAACTTCTCCTCATGGAGCCTTAGCTACCCTTTGACAAACCTCTCTTTTCAACATTTTCCAATTCTCCAGAATTGCTGGTCTGCTCTTATTTACAGCGCTCTAAACACAGAACAATTGATCACTTACACAGAATCATTTTAGAGTCTCCTCCTAAGCAAACCCCAGCATATTAAAGAAATCAAGTCTGGCAGAAGGCAAGTACAAAAATAATGTCTCTTCAATTTCCCTTCTGCCTTTAAAATGTGTGCTGAATTGCACACAGCTCTTTCATTCTACAGGAACAATTTAGATGATTATACTGATTGAAGATACAGCCAGGAGGGGGTTCAGTACAGCACTCTCCACATCCAGGGCTGAAGGCAATGCTGTGGAGGAGAGAATAAGGACAGTAATTGCTCCAGAAACATAAAAGACCATGCTTTTAGCAAAAAAAACCAAAAAAAAACCAAAAAAAACAAAAAAAACAAACAAAAAAAAAAAAAAAAAAAAAAAAAAACACAAAAAAAACAAATGTGGGAAAAGGAATGGTTAGCACCTGTAAGAAGGTTTTTGTAGGTAGTGAACAAGCTGAAAGACACTTTATGGAAGAGCTGTCATTTTTAAATGGAAAGGCGGTCATACAAAGAATAAAATGCCCAAGAAAATGGCATGCCAGTGTACACTGGGTGTTTTTTTCCAGGAATTTGTTAACTTGGAAACTTATCAACACTTCTGTAAGCTTTGTTTTCCTGCACAGATTGGCATAAATTGGAAAGGAATAAAAGATAGAGGAAAATAAATTTCAGTTATATGTACAGGACTGTGCCTGTGCACCAGCTCTGAAAAATGGTCCAAAAATCGTGTGCTTAAATGCACACAGACACGAGGAAAATCTGGTTTTATTACCAGACATCAAACCTTCAGAAAGGACTCTTCATGCTATCAAAGAACTGTCCATAGAACTGAAGTTCACACTGCACAAGCAAGGCCCTTACGAGTGCTGCTCAGCTCTTCAGAACAAAACAACAGCACTTTCCCTCTGCTGTGACACAGCCAGGTTGTTTAAAGGAAGATATTTCATATCTTCTTCACAACCCCTCGAAGATATGCTGAAAGAAAAATGCGCCTTTGGGCAGGAAAAGCTTGGCAGAGAAGTGTCTTGTGAGCATTTCCTCTTGTTCAGGGGGAAGGAGATGAGCAAAAGAGCCCTTCTCTTTCTTGGCCTAGTAAATATATAGATTATTTTGGCTTGAATAGAGGTGCTGACAAGGCATCAAACACACTGGGCTTACAGCCTGCTCAACGTGAAGTTGTTAATTGTCTGGCCAAAGAAAGTTTGTAGCTCTCAGATCCAGCTTTTCCTCTGTTGTGGCACTGCTTTGAGGAGCATGGTGCAAGTAATACCTGCTTTTCAATAAAATGAACAATGCCCTTGAGGCAACGTGTAATTTTGATCTCTTGGCTGAGCATTTATGACCACTGAAATTGCTGTTTAATTAAAAAAAAACAACCCCGCAGGCCAGAATTTCCACATTCCCACATTCTGACGCTCTCCAAGTGCATCTTCTTGCTATTGTGTTATTTTTGAATTATTTAATCATATTAGGCTTCATCCAGTTGAGCTAGGTCCTGCAAGTTCTCCTTTAGCAGCTCTGTGGAAAGTTACAGCAGCATTTTTCCACACCCAAGGCTGATAGAGGTTTTAAAAAGGACCTTTGATTCTGTAGGTCTGATACAGCCATTTACCCCATCCATAGCACTTTGTATATAATAATATGCTTGATTTGATATTCATCTTTCCTGACCTTCAGTTCTTAGGAAGTATTACTGTATAAATGTTCTCTTAGCTTGGTCCCTGAAGTTGGTGCTTTTCAGTGAAGTCATTCACACACTCACTCTGTGCTTGACAATTTAATTACCTAATATTTCTAAAAGACGTTTTTGGATGAAAGTGTGTATTAGAAACCTGAAGTGCTGTTATTACTTTAGTGCCTTCCATGACAGCGAGTTATTTTTAAAGGGACTCAGTGTCATCCCTGCACTCCAACAGGGAACTGATCAGTCATTTAACTCATTTTTAAAGCAATTAATGAGGGGTTACAGCACTGACTACCTGCTCCAAGCCAGGAATCAAAATTCAACATCCTCAGAGGGCAATCCCACTGCAAAGAGGAGGGCCCTTGGAGCAGAGCAGTGAACATCACAGCATGGAGTTTTGTCAAGGAAAGGTTCTTCCCCCAGAGGGTTCAGGCACTGCCCAGGCTCCCCAGGAATGGGCACGGCCCCGAGGCTGCCAGAGCTCCAGGAGAGTTTGGACAGTGCTCCCAGGGATGCACAGGGTGGCATTGCTGGGGTGTCTGGGCAGGGACAGGAGCTGGGCTGGATGATCCCTGTGGGTCCCTTCCAGCTCAGGATATTTTATAACTCTACATTTAGAAAGAACTACGACTTGGCCCAGTGTCTTGTGGTAAATCTCATATTCCTCCTTCCCTGCAGCTGGGAGGGAGAACATATGGGAGCTGCCAGCACACTGCAGGACACAAAAACTTCATCCCTCTCCTTTGCCAGGAATGGGTATTTACAGTCTGCTGCGACTCTGAGGAGGTGGGCAGGTAGGGAGCGTGTTGGTTGTTCTCTCTTTGTCATTTTTATGCAGGTATGGCAGCTCACCTGGTTGGGGTAGGTCACTGATTAGAAAATTCCTGTATGTTCTGCCCACACATTTGTGGATTCAATTAATTCACCTGTAAGATTTAGGGTTAAACCCTGATCATCAGTGCCTGTAGTAAGAGCAGTGCTTTGGGTGAGGCTGTGAAAAGGCCATATATATGAGTACAGTACAGGGCTGCAATGGACTCATGTTGAGGAAGAACCACAGAATCACAGAATTAGGTTGGAAAAAACTTCTGATACCAATGGTCTGACCTCAATTAAATCCGTGTTTTCGTAGGGAAAATCAGTAAGTTTGAAACACTGTAGAGTGGTCTTTTGGTTTTCTTCTAATTTATTTTTCCCCTTAGCAAGCCTGCCCCGTTGTTTTTCAACAGAACAGCTGTGGCTGCCCCTGGATCTCTGGAAGTGTCCAAGGCCAGGCTGGATGGGACTTGGAGCAACCTGGGATAGTGGAAGGTGTCCTTGCCCATGGCAGGAAGGTGGGACTAAATGAGTTTTAAGGGCTCTTCTCACCCAAACCATTCTGGGATTCTATGATACTATGATTCTATGATTCTTTTAAATCACTGCAGTTCTCCTAACCTGATTCACTCATTTTGAGTCTGTTTTTATTCTAGTGAACCAGTGGTAAACAGATGCTTGCACACCTTTGCCTTTCTTGAGAATTAATTAATGAGAATCAAATTCTTTCCCTTCTAAATTTTTTTCTTAAATTCTTGTAGTCTTTCCTTGTATTAATGCTACTATTTACTGAAATGAACGTTCTAGTTGCTCACACCAGCTTCTGTAAGTATTCTCATTTTTCTTTGGCTTTCAGGATATTTATTTCTGAGGTGAAGCATGTAATTGTTCATTAAAATAAAAATCTTAGCATCCTTAAGAGTAAGAGATGCCCTTCAGAAGAAGAAGGAGTCTAGTTTGGAGGCATTAGTGGCAGCACTGCAATGGGGCTACCAAATAACTTCAGGTAGAAGTTAAAAGGAAGGAAGGTCATTTTCTGCCTGTATTATCCATTAAACTTGGGAGTTTTGGACAAAAAGTGAAGCTCTGTTTTTAAAAACGTGGCAATGTTTTTCCCTTCTACAGATACTGCTTTTACCTCATAAATTTCTTGCTTGCTGGAGCACACAGAGGATCTTAAGCCCTCTGCAGCAAGCATTTCATGGCAAGGTACCTTTGATCTGGTTGCTGACTGACACAGCAGAACAAATTCTGTAACAGCTCTTCAATTAAAATCACTTAAGATTAAATTCACTGCTAATTTTTAATCTGAATATGTGTTTTTAATTGTAATTAAGACCAAAAGAACTGTGATGCCAGTGCCTTTCTCTCTTACAGAGCAGCATACATGTCCAAGCCTGTTCTGGAATTTGTGTAAATGAAGTGGTAAATAAAATGTTTGGAAGTGAAGAGCGTTTATTGATACATAATCCTGAAGCTCCTGCCACAGGATAACAACCAGTCCTGTTGAAATGATATGTCAATGATGTTTACATTTAGAATTAGTGTAAATGGACACATGTAGGAGGCTTAAAATATGAAATAAAAATTAACAGCTGTGGCCATATCTGGTCCTTGTCCCAAAAGAAAACCAGAGTGTGGCCTGTGTATATAAATGTGGTGGAAACTTGAAGACAATGGAAAAAGTTTCAGTTCAAAATGTAATTATCTTTGCCAGCTAAATATTTATCAGGTGCAAATTTCAGTTGTACCATTAAGAAGTGTAAAATTAGGAAGAAGAAAGAGCAGGTAAATAAATTTCTCAACACTTAGGTATTTATTTGCATTATGAAACAAGTGTACATAGCCCACTTCTGGCATTATACTTAATTCTTGCTAAGAGTCTTGATTTTATTTTTTTTTTTTTAGCTCAGCACAACTTTAAAAAAAGGGAAAACTATAAAAGTAGAAAAGTGGTGATGCCCTCTGTAAATGGAAAAGAAAGAGAAGAAAGAAATAGTTCAAAGTTCAGAAGAAGTATGTAAGTGTTGCTGTGAGATTATGGGTGCTAGAGCACTATAGAACTTTCTAGAAAAGGAATATAATTTTATTTTTTATTAAACTGAAGAATAACCTAAAGGGTCAAATTCAGAAATGAGGTACCTTCATATGAGGTGGATCACTGACAAAAGTGTAAACATACACTAAAAATTGTCTTGTTTATACTAAGTTTCTGTTGGTGGCAAAAGAAGGAGGGGTTGGTTGGTTGTTTTCTGAAGACTTTTAAGTAGGAAAGAAATTTTAAATGAAAAGAGCTGTGGGGAAATAACATATTTTGGGGTGAAGAGGTCAGGCTGCTGCTTAGATATTTCTCATTTCCAAACAGAGCTTGGCTATTTTAATGAGAACCAATTTCTGAGAAAACATGCAATTAAAGAAATTGAACTAAAGATCCAAAGTTAGTAAGAGAACATGCAGTAATTTATGTCTGCAGTGTATCTGTTCATGTACCAAAAAAATTCCTGTTTTGTCTCTTACATTTAATTATATTTTGAGCTGGGCTGGTTGATATTTTAAATTAATATCTTATCCTTGCAGGAAGATGTGCTCATTAGCACACCAGCTGTGTTGGAAACTTTTGTTGCTGTAGCAATAGAAATGCGTGTTTAATTTGTTTTTTCAGTCATTTGTGACTCCAGCTCAGACAAGGAACCTATTTAGGTGTTTCTTATGGGGTATTTTTCTTCTCTTGATCAGCAAGTACAAACCACTGCTGTAACATGGGATTTCTGTGTTTGCTTGTTTGCTATTCCCTATCATTTTTTCCTCCTGCTTCTGTTCTTTTCCCTGTCCCTATGAAGCACTTCCTGCATTAAGGGGATTTACAGGAATAACCACATTAAAGGTGCTTGTGACAGACTGAGACAAGTCAAGATTAGCAACATCTCACCTGCCTTTGCCAAGGTGTCTCAGGTACTTAATAAATAAATACCTGCACTTCTGGGGGGGGGGTCAAAATTTATTTTATTTATTTTTCCTTTCTTTTTTTACAAGCTGAAAGAGGGGAAATACTCTTAGCAAGAGATAGAAAAGTTATGGAAATAAGAACTATTTCTTTTAGCTATATAATTTGTGAAAGGGGCTCTAAAAATTCCGCACTTGGCTCATTAATGTTTCTTAAGAGGTTTTTAGCTGAGCTGGACCACCAGTTTTTAGAGATGGTGGTTATTTTGTCCAAAAGGAGGAGACCAAGGGCGTGCTGGAGGATGGGAAGAGGGGCTCAGATCCTGGGAGATGGGGAGCTGGAGTGGGAGCAGAGTTTGGCACGGCGAGGAGCAGAGGTGGGAGGAGAGGAGAAGGATGGAGCTCTGGTGAGAGCTGCAGCTTTAGGCTGTGTGCAGCAAACCCTCCTGGAACATTTGGAAGGGATGAGCTGTTCTGTCTCTGCAAGTCTCTTCGTTTCCTATGGTGGTTGACACTGTGGTACAAAACCAGGGCTGTATTTTAAGTTATGCCTCTGCTCTCTGTACTCACACAGACACGCCAAAAATGTGAATGGATATTTGTAACGCTAAGTTTAAAAGCATGAACAACCTCATTTCCCCTTTAGGTTGTGAATTTAATGACAGTAAAACCTTCAAACTTCATATCAACATTTGTCTACTTTGGAAGAAAGCAATAGCTGATCTTTCATTATTTTTTCATCCCTCCTCCGGGTGAGTTTCACAGCAGAACAGAACAAATCAGCCTTGTCAGACTCCTCGGTGTGTAGAGCATGCTTTCTTCAGCCAGAGCTTGAGGAACCTGATTCACAGACACACAGAAAAAGAGTAAGAAAGATGTATCATAGCTGAATCTACGTAAATTCTGTTTGTATCTTCTCTTCCTGTCTTTTTCTTTAAAATCTGAAGACAGAAGAGGGCTCTGCTGAAAGCCTTGCCTCTCGCCAGATCTTTTTTAAGTTGACATGTGCCTCAAGCTGTGCACTACAGAACATAAACTCACAGTCCTCCGAGTGCAATCTGGGCAATTTTGGGGAAGAGCTTTTAGGTGGTAGCCACTGACCATTCTCACCTGCTCCTCAGTAAGGAGGAAGATGCTTTTGAAAGGTGTCTTAGTAGTATCCTTCCTTTTTAGTCGATTTCTTACTGTTATTTTCTCTATCTTTGATGTCTGCAACTGCAAAGTTTTAAGGTGAATGAATTTTAAACTGAATTGGAGCATTGCTCTACAAGTGTCTTGCAGTGGTCATGCTGTGACTATTATGTTAGGGTGTTGGTTCTGAATAAAAATAAAAATTAATTACACCAAAAGCAGAATTTTAGATCCTAATAACTTTAGAAATTGAATTATTGAAGTATATTATGAAGTATTGGCACCATAAGAGTGTTGGCACAGGAATTGCCCAACAAATGCAACTTACAAAATCAGCAGAAAATGAAACATTAATAATTTATTATTTTTATTTTCTTCTCTTATAGAGCAATTTCTGTGAATTTTAAACTCTCAGACAGCACCTTGGCCTTCAGTTCAGGGATGGTTTGGGTTTTCTTACTGAGTTAGTTGATTTCCCTGGAAATATCGATTTCTTCTCTGAAGATAAAGCAACCCTCCTGTTGCTGATGGTGTCCCTGTTGTGACTGGCTGTTTCAGGTAAACATGCTCTTCAGCTGGAAAGAGCTCAGTGTATTTTACTTTCTTCTTCTTAAGGGAAATAAAAATCATAGGTGATGGGAGAACCTTGTTTCTCTAACAGTTTAACTTCTAATGATATGAATACTGATATGTGTGTTTAGCCCATGGCCTTGCCTCTATCTTAGGAGATTGTAGCAGTTCATATCCAACCTGTGGGTTGAATGTAGACTAAATACATGTGTGTAGGAATGAAGGAAATAATGTGGGAATGCAGGAAATAAAGTCAACTTTTCAGTAAAATCCTGAAGAGTGGAGCTGCCTATCTCTCTTCTCCTTCCTTTAGAAAATAAAGGCAACTGAGAATGAAGTTTTTGGTACCAGTTTGACTTTCCCACTCACCATTCTATCAAGTAGATTAGAGGTCTTGCACATATATAATACAAGTTTTAATCATGCTTGTATTTAATCAAGGGGTTTGAGTGCAGAAAGGCACAGTTTTGTGACAGGCTGTTGCAGAACAAATGAAGCCCATACTGATGATGAGCAAAATGGACCATTCTTTGCTGGGATTGCAGCTGGAGCTGGAGGAACTTTACCAGAGTGTTGTGGAAAATGTCACTGTCATCATTCCCACATATGGAGAAGGGGAAACTGGACCAATGAAAGATATTATGTTAAAGAAGATATAAAAACTTTGCTGTGGTTGAAAGCTAGTTTTGGAGAGTAGCAGCCTTGAAGCAAAATAATTGCATACATTTATGGCAGTTCAGAGTCATTCTTCAGTCCCCTTCCCCCTTCATTGTCCCACATTCTTTTAGGGATGTTATTTCAGACCAAACAACTGGGGGGTGAAAGCAACTGGGAGGGAAGGGAGGATTCACAAAGCAGATCATCCTCTAGCGACAAAATGTGTAACCTCAAGGCAGTCTCTCAGTGTGATTCAAACCCCAAGTGTCAGACATCTGCCTGGGGCAAACTGCTGAAGGGAAGTGTCTTTAAATCCATAAGGTTGGCTTTTTGTGCCTGACTTTGCTGCTTCTGTCACACAAGAAGAAACGTGGCCTTTCTGCTATATTCTGAGAAGATATTTAGTTTGCTCTGTTCTGCTCGGAAGATTAAGTCTGTGTTTTTCTATCAGTAATTATATGATAATGTGCTGGATATCTCTGGAAGCATAGTTGGATAGAAAGACAAATAGTATTTTCTGTGTTGCAGCTGAGAACTGCAAAATAAAAAAGCAAAGTCAACTGGAAGTTTTCCCTGGTGGTGCAGCTGTTAAGGTGAGGAATTGTCAGTACTGGGCTGGACCAGATACCATTTTTTTCAGCAAAGAGGTACAAGACCGACTTTCTCACCAGTTTTTAGCTCTTTTCTCCTTTATTCAGATGGAGTTCTCCCATACTGGCTCGTTTTACAGCTAAAATTGACTGCAGCTTACCTAGTTACTGAAACAAAGGTCTCTCAGCTAGGATTTTACTCTGATTCTTATATTCCATGAATCTCAGCCACCCTTAAGTCAGGCTAGTTCCATCAGTGAGGCAGGAATGACCCACCTCTATTTTAAATGCCAGAGAAAAATTTCCCTAACAATTCAGCTAACGCTCATCAGAAAGCAATCGTCCTCCAGATCCTACTCGGAGCTTTACAGATATATTTCTCAAGTTTCAGTTTAACCTTTCTGATGAAAATTCCCACCTTATGGAAGGAAACTCTTGCCTCAAAGCTGCGGCTGAGCTTGAAATGAAGTGGGAGAGATGGTGAGGAGCCTGTGGGGTGGAAAGGGAGCAGAGGGAGCGCTGCAGATCCATGCTGAGATACCACAGTGACACTCTGAGGATATCAGCGGTGCATACAAGAGCTTCTGCTGAGCTGAGCTCCCACAGGCAGCCCCAGGCAGGAGCCTGGCACTGCAGCAACAAAAATATTTAAGTATCTGAGTGTTAAACCGCGGCTCTGAGAAAGGAAATTTCTTGTCATGCGGATGTTCTGTGCGCGGCTTCTCTAAAAGAGCAGAGAGAAAAGATTCACAGCTTCGCAACCTAGATGATTTAATTGTCCTGCACGGGTAAAATTAATGCACAAACGCAAGATGCGCCAAATCCAGTCTTATGATTCCCGTGAGTATTTCTGTGAATTTCATGAACCTGAAATTGTTGAAATCAACTTGCTCGATTTGCTAGGAGCTGTGCACACAGCTTGCTGTTAGCGGAATGATTTATACAGGTGTGAAAGTTCAACGTGTTTTCTTGTTATTCTGGTACCTTATAATAAATTGACCTTCCTTGACTCATGTAGCTCATAGGTTCCTGCAGGATTTATCTTACTTAAATGATTTTAGCCAGGCTTCAAAAGGCAGTTAGAGATAGCAGGGAGGAGTAGGAGAATTCTTGATAGCAAAGTTAATTAAAGTGCCTATTTCCCTGTAAAAGCCTAAAAATCATAGAATCCCAGAACTGTTTGGGTTGGAAGGGATCCTAAAGCTCATGTGTTCCAACCCCCTTGCCAAGGGTAGGGACACCTCCCACTAGACCAGGTTGCTGGAAACCCTGTCCAACCTGGAAAAATGCATGTTAAAGCTAGTGTTCATAGAAAAAAAAAAAAAAAAAAAAAAAAGACAAAAAAACAACCAAACAAACAAAAAAACCAACAACAACAACAACAACAACAAAAAACAACCAAACAAAAAAAAAATGAAAGATGTAAATGAACAAAAGCCATCCTTTGCCTCCACAGACTTCTAGTGGTTATTCTATATTGAAATTACGCACCTTCTGTTATTTGAATCTCTGTTTAAATGTGAAATTTTGCAAAGCTTTCTTTTAAAAGTAACGAAGTGGAAATTTGTAGGGAAAATGGATACTTCACAAGTTCAAACTGGATGAATAAAAATAAACATCTTCTTTAGATATTTTGATCCAGCAATTGGAAAACTCAGCAAATCAGCCACTAGCCCAGATGGAAAGAAATTGCTGAGGACATTCTGCCAGCTAGTTCTGGATCCTGTCCTTAAGGTAAAACACTATTTTGTCTGGATTTAATTGCAAGAGGGTAAGTATAGCAGCTTAACCCTTAGGACAGCCAACCTTCTTCTTAAGCAGGTCCATACTCTCAGTAAAGATTACAAACAAGAACAGTGTGAAAAATGTGGTACAAAAATAGGAGGCAGAAAATCTGAATGATTTGTTAACTGGAATAACATATTAATCATGTTACTAAAGATCTCTGTGTGAACTCCTTCCCACTGGAATTTGGAATTTCCTTGGGAATTGCAAAACATTTAATGTAATTTGTGAATCTTAAGCTGTATGATCCTTGCAAATAGCTTCTCAAACAAAAGCCCAGAACAGAGGCACCAGAAGGTTTTCAGCTGTGCAACATGTTTAGGATAAATGATAAACAAATCCTGTCTTTGTTACATCACTTACTCTGGTTGCTATAAATTTTTTGAGATTATTTTATGCCATTATGAATTTCAAGAAGGAAGAAGCAGCCAAAGTGATAGAGGAACTTGATATCAAAGTCTCAAGGTAGACATAGATAAAAGAAATAAAACGCCTCCTCAAGGTAACCTATCCTTTCCACTTCATTAGAATTGTCAGTGTGGTGGTATTTCTCACCCTTGAGCTGTAGAGTGGCAACAGTCCTTTAGGTCCTTTTAAAATGCATGGAAATTTACCTTAATTGTCTTTTTATAATCTGGTCAGAGCTAAATTCCTGTGTCAGGAATGCCACAATCTGAAATAATGTGCTGGGAATGTACTGCACTGAATCTGCCAGGGAGATAACAGAACCTGAGCGTGGTGCAGCACACAAAGCAGACACCTGGTCTAAGAAAACAGAGGAATTTTTTATTTCATACTAGCAAAAGGCACCAGTACTGCCTCCCTGCCTCTTCTCAAGATGTCAGTGCAATGCTGATACAAATGCTGTGGCTATGTGATCAGAAATGAGATTTCTGGGGGCTCTCATGGGTTCCAGTGTACCCAAAAAGACTGAATTCCAGTCAGCCCTGGAAGAGCAATGCCTGAAAGCACATCAGCACTTTCTGTGCAGCATTGAATGCTAAGAGAAGAGAATTTAAGAAACTGCCCAGTTCCCTTTGTAACTCAAGTTCTCCTCAGGTTTGTAAAATCCCACAGGAAAAGGGGATCCATGTGTAAACTTCTTTAATTCTTCAGTGGAGAAGGGAAATCCTAACACATAACTGTGACAAGTGGCCAGAGATTTAATAAAACACTTGGGTTTATTTTTAATCTTCTCTATATGGAAATTACAACCATAAAATATGGCTATGCATTGACATTTTTCTTTTTAGTACTCAAATGTGTTGTCAACAGAGAAGGACATTCGTGGCTTTTTTCAGGAGCTTAACCCAAGATCCCAACCTTTGGCTGGAATGTAAGCCACCAGCCCAAGGAAATACAGAATACAATGAGTGATGGTTTTTAGTAACTCAAACATAGAGTTGTATCCAAATTGCTCGTTCTAAATAAGTATTTTACTCACAGCTTTAAGATTTAAAAGATTTTAGTAGTCATAGAGAAGTCTTAAATGGATGCCATGACTTTTTAAATTGAATTGAATTGAAGTGAAGGGAATCCCTAGGTGAGGCCTTCTATATGGAACCCAAGAAGTCTATGTTTGTTTTTATGTTTGGTGAAACAAGTTTAAATTCCAGTGCAAATTTTGGATTCCTAGGCCATACATGATATGTTGATGGCTCCCTGTTGGACATGCCTTGCTTCAGGTGATCACCTTTCACCTACCCCACCCTGTACCAGCAAAAAAACACCACTGTGCAATCCTCTGAGGGGCCACCTGACAGTGAAGCTGCTTTGGGCAAAAAAGTATAATATTCCCACTATACCAAGGGCTGTCAAAAATACAGCACTCCTACTGCACACATGAGCAAAACTGCCTCAAATAGATTTAGATTAAGTTTCTGTGTTATAATTAGTAATTTGGCACTGTTGAACAGGGTATTGAAACAAAGCAAGCAACAAAAAAAGCCTTGGGGTACCACACATAAAGTTTGGCTTATGTCTATATGCTGGATGCTGATGTGTGGGAAACTACATTGTATTTATTTTAGACTCAGAGAATGTGTGGTTGAGATCAGCAGGAATATGATGGGGGAATGTTAAGATTAAATTCTAGCACACTTAATTATTTTCTATTGGAGACAGAGCTCTCCTCTAATCCCAGAGTAGTTTGGGTTGGAAAGGACATTCGAGCCCATCCAGTGCCACCCCCTGCCATGGCAGGGATACCTTCCACTGTCCCAGGCTGCTCCAAGCCCTGTCCAGCCTGGCCTTGGACACTGCCAGGGATCCAGGGGCAGCCACAGCTGCTCTGGGCACCCTGTGCCAGGGCCTGCCCACCCTCCCAGCCAGCAATTCCTTCCCAAGATCCCATCCAGCCCTGCCCTCTGGCACTGGAAGCCATTGCCTGTGTGCTGTCCCTGCCTGCCTTGTCCCCAGTCCCTCTGCAGCTCTCCTGGAGCCCCTTCAGGCCCTGGCAGGGGCTCTGAGCTCTCCCTGGAGCCTTCTCTTGTGCAGGTGAGCAGCCCCAGCTGTGCCAGGCTGGCTCCAGAGCAGAGGGGCTCCAACCCAAACCATTCTGGGATTCTGTGATTCTAAGAGGCTTTTTATTCTAAAGTTACGGAAAGGTTAAATGGAAATAGCAAAATGTAGGTGGGTAGGTAAATTGTTATTTAAAATTACCTTTCTTCAAGGGAAGTTACTATTTGGAGGTAATTTTTCTCATTTCTTTCTGTCACTAAATCTTTGGGATAACAAACAATGGGTATCCTAAATAACCAGAAACAGCAGAAAGAATTGGGATTTTTTTAATAAACTCTTTTTGAACTGTTGAAACATTAACTTCTGGCCTTTGAATAACTGGATTTTCTTAGTAAATTAAATTTTTCCAAGAAAAGCTGAAAAATACATTCCATCCTAAAAGTATTTGTTTATCACTAAGCCCAGATTTTCACATGCTAATTTGTCTTAACTGTCTTAAAAGCAATCAGAAGATTTAAAACCTCCTTTAAAAATTAATTCCAGACGACAGTGTTGGGTGGTGGGCAGGAAATATACCAGCCTAGCTGCCTAAAACATGTCTTGGCCATCAGGGCTGAAGGATGTGAGTGCAAGGACAAAAGAGCAAAATGGAGAATTCCTTTTCCACCTCTATGACTTGTGAGACCTGTCCTGGCAAAGCAAGGGAGTTTTGCAGCTGTAGTGATTTTTCTAAGCCAAACTGATGTTTTTTTCAGGTACAGTATTTATCAGACTGCTTGTCAGCCTGTTGTCCTGTATATCTTCAGTTCAGATCATCTCCAGTTCAGATAATTTACTCCTTTTTTCCTGGCAGCCAGCTCTTCCAGATTTGGTGCCAGCAGAGGGTGCCAGAAAGATGTGGCAGCTCCTGCACACTCAGACTTTTCCTTTTCAGGTTGGGTTTCCGTAATTTTAAATAAAGATTTTCCTTTGCAGCAAGCCCTGGGGGAAGAATTGGTCACCAGCAGCAGCAGGGTAGAAAATTTAGTACAAATGTGAAGCTTTAAAAGGACAACAATGCCAGCCCAAGGAGCTTCCATGATAGGACACCTCCCTTGCCAATACTTATGCTACTTTAAAATAATGTGATCTTGCTTATGCTGCCCCCGAAACTTTTCAGTGTGGTACAGAGCCCTTCTTCTGGTGGTTTGTTTGTGAGTCCCATTTCACTCCTCCCTTTTTAAAAATGCACTTCAGGAGTATCCTGTGACATCGAGAAGTTTCACAGGGCACATTTGGAACTCCTCATGTGGAAAAACTGCAAGAAATGCCATGTTTTATTTTGGAGGTGGCTCCTTTCAAAGCATCAGTGTGGAACCTGCTTAAGTAATCAGTGATGAAGTAAGAGATGGTCAACTTATAAAGTCTAAACTGGCAATCTGACTTCTGAAAATAATAATTTACTTGTTTAATAATACTTGTGTGGCTTGGTTTGAGTATTTAGGAGGTTTTATTTAATTTGTAGCCCTCTGTATCTGTCCTGCTGCACTGCTGCCTTTCCCACGCCGGAGGGCCCGAGTGGCTGAGTGTGTTCAGGGCTTTGTTCATGTTCCCTTTCTGGAACCTTCTCTGCAGTAATTGCTTTGACAATAATAGAGCCACACTGCACAGGAGCTGGTGAAGGACAGGCTGTCACTGAACATATTGTTTTGTGTCCTGTTCCTTTTCTAACAGGTGCAAGCACTCCATCTCTCACCTTGGCTGTTTCTGAACACTGAATTAACACTTCTGAG
Organism: Sturnus vulgaris; assembly: GCF_052056855.1. Lineage (NCBI taxonomy): Eukaryota > Metazoa > Chordata > Aves > Passeriformes > Sturnidae > Sturnus > Sturnus vulgaris. The sequence continues at coordinate 79,898,977 of NC_142283.1, forward strand.
TGCTTATATAAGCTTAAGGAGCTCAAGATGACCAGGTCAGTTCCTGTGACATGTTAAACACCTTTTTCTCAGTATCCTGCTCTGTCTATTTGAATTGAATTTTGCCTTTTCATTGCCAATTAACTTGGTCACATGAGATCTTTTTGCAAGTGGGAGTTGGCCTCACTTTTACCTGCTTTAAAGAATTAATTGGAAAGCAGCAGTTTCCTAGCTACCATTAGGGTGTTCTAGGGTTTTGTCTATGCAGAAACTCACAATAAGCCAGTTCCATTTTTTCCTGTAGCTGGCTCATCCCTTTTTAATTTATTTTTTTTTTCCTTCCCACTAGGTTTTACTGCCAATTTGAGAGCCAGCACTGGCAGCCAGGTTTTTCCAGTGCATCTTTGATCATTGGCAGATTCTGCCTGGAGATCCCTGGCAAGTTGTGCCTGAAACAAGTAAAGGCAAAGGCTTCAAGGAGTTTGTTCCACCTCTGGAAAACTTCCTAGGTAAGTTGTAATCACTTCTGTTTCGTGGTGTGTGATGCACTGCCTGGATTTTTCCTGACAGTTTCCTCTTAAAACCAGGAAGGAAATGGAAAATTTTAGAGCGTCACTTTGAATACACACAGAGTGTTGTAGAAGTGTGGTGACACCTAATTAAAAAAAATAAAAATGACATCCTAATTTGGCTTATGTGGTTGTTGGTGCCTGTATGTTGTCTGTGACCACTCCTGCCTCTGTCAAAAACCCACTTTTAAAAAAATCCACGTAGGACTAGTGGTGTTTTCTACAGTTTGCCTAGACCACTATTGTTTTTAACCTAAGAAGTGCCTCTTTTCACTGCTACTCTGGCATGAATTCTTGTTGAACGATCAAATATTTTCCTCTGAGACAGAAGATGTGCTCTTTGATTTCCTAACAGGAATCCTCTGTGCTCTGGGAGACAGATGGCAAAAGTCTGGCAGTTCAGAATCACAGAAAAAAATTAGATTGGAAAAGACCTCTGAGGTCGTCGAGTCCAACCTGTGACCCCAACACCACGTTGTCACCCAGATCATGGCACCGAGTGCCACATCCAGTCTGTTCTTAAACACCTCGGGGGATGGAGACAACACCACCTCCCTGGGCAGCCCCTTCCAATGCCCAACCACCTTGTGTGAGGAATTTCTTCCTGAAGTCCCCTGGCCCAGCCTGAGGCCACTCCCTCTCCTCCTGTCTCTGTTCCCTGGGAGCAGATCCCAAATCCCCCCTGGCTGTCCCCTCCTGTCAGGGAGTTGTGCAGAGCCACAAGGTCCCCCCGAGCCTCCTTTTCTCCAGGCTGAGCCCCTTTCCAGCTCCCTCAGCCACTTTTTACAGGACTTGTGTTCCAGACCCCTCACCAGCCTTGTTGCCCTTCTCTGGACATGCTCCAGCCCTTCCATGTCCTTCCTAAACTGGGGGGCCCAGAACTGGACACAGCACTCGAGGTGCTGCCCAACCAGTGCTGAGCACAGGGGAAGAATCACTGCCCTGCTCCTGCTGGCCACACCATTCCTGATCCAGGCCAGGAGCCATTGGCCTTCTTGGCCACCTGGGCACACTGCTGGCTCATGTTCAGTTAGCACTGACCAGTAGCCACAGGTCCCTTTCTGTCTGGCTGCTGTCCAGTCACTCTGTCCCCAGCCTGTAGCACTGCAGGGGTTGTTGTGGCCAAAGTGCAGGATCTGGCACTTGGTCTTGTTAAACCTCATATCCCTGGATTAAGCCCCTGGATCCAGCCTGTTCAGGTCCCTCTGCAGAGCCCTCCTGCCCTCCAGCAGATCCACACTCACACCCAGCTTGGTGTCACCTGCACATTTCCTGATGGTGGACTCAATGCCCTCATCCAGACCATCAAAGAAGATGTTAAACAGCACCGGCCCCAGCACAGACCCCTGAGGGACACCACTGGCCACTGGCTCCCAGATGGGTGCAGCACCATCGTCACCACTCTCTGGGCCATCCAGCCAGTTCTCAACCCAGAGAGGAGTGAACCTGCCCAAGCAGTGGGATGCAGTTTTTCCAGGGAATGCTGCGGGAGACAGTGTCAAAGATTTTGCTGAAGTCCAGGCACACAACATCTACAGCCTTTCCCACAAGGAGATCAGGTTGGTCAGACAAGACCTGCCCCTCCAAAATCCACGCTGGCTGGCTCTGATCCCTCAGCCATCCTGTAGGTGCCCTGTGATGGCACTCAAGGTGATCTGTTCCATCACCTCACCAGGCACCCAGGTCAGGCTGACAGGCCTGCAGTTCCCCACATCCTCCTTCCAGCCCTTCTTGGGGATGGGCTCACATTGGCACCTCCAGTCCTCTGGCACCTCCCTGCTGAGCCAGCACTGATGAGAAATGATGGAGAGCAGCTTGGGGAGCTCATCCAGCAGCTCCCTCATCCCCCTAGGATGGATCCCATCTGGTCCCAGAGACACCTGTGAGCATCTGAGTGGCTCAGCAGGTCCCCAGCTGCTTCCTCCTGGATTACAGGGGTCTGTTCTGCTCCCTGTCCCCATCTCCCAGCTCAGGAGAACACTTGTCCTGAGAACAATGTCTTGTTGTTGAAAACTGAGGCAAAGCAGGTGTTAAATACCTCGGCCTTTTCCTCATTTTTAGTTACTGTATTTCCCCCCAATCCAATATGGAATGGAGGTTGTCCTCTTTTTGCCATTAATATATTTATGAAAACATTTTAATTATCCTTCACAGAAGTGGCCAGATTAAGTTCTAATTGGGCTTTCACCTCTCCATTTTTCTTTCTGCAAGACACAGCAACATACTTGAATACTTCCTGAGTTGCCTGCTCCTCTTTCCAGAGGTGATACACTCTCTTTTTTTTTCTCCAAGTTTCCTGTCTCCTACAAGTGCCTTTACCTACAAGTCTCCTTCAAGTTAAAGTCTCCTTCAAGTAACTTTACCTAGACCTACAAGTTCCAGGTAAGCTTTCCAGCACCCACCACCTAGATTTAAAAGAGATACAGAAAATCTCTGCTAACATTGGAATCACAGACTCTCAGAATTATTTAGATTGGAAAAGTCAGCGATCATCAAGTCCAACTTGAGACCAATCTCCACTTTGTCACCAGCCCAGAGCACTGAAGTGCCACATCCAGTCACTCCTAGGACACCAGCAGAGACAGGGACTCCACCACCTCCCTGGGCAGTCCCTTCCAGTGTCCAACAGCCTTTCTGTGAAGAATTTTTCCATAATTTCCAGTCTAAACTTAGTCTGTCACAACTTGAAGCCATTTGCCCTGGTATTGTTAGTTTACGGATGGTAACTCACTAATCACCTCTTTCCCCCATACCATCCCCACCACTGTGGTTGCTGGGGGGGAGAATTAGAGGCACAAAAGGTGAAGATCAGGGGTTGAGATAAGAACAGTTTACTGGAAACAGCAATGATATAAGAAAATAAACAGTAAAAGCAACAGTATTGATAAAACTGTATAAAAGAGAGAGATTCACATGCAAAGTGGTCATCATGGTCACCAAATGCAAACACTCCATCCCACTGACAGGCTCTGACAGGCTCTCTTCCTCCCACCCTCACACTGTGAGGTGGTACAGAACAACCCCCAGGTTCTGGCCATGCCCCTCCCAGCTACTGTGAAAAGGAACCTGTCCTGGCTGGAACCAGGAGATCCTGTCCCTGTTTCCTGGGAGCAGAGGCCGACCCCCGGGCTGTCCCCTCCTGTCAGGGAGTTGTGCAGAGCCACAAGGTCCCCCCTGAGCCTCCTTTTCTCCAGGCTGAGCCCCTTTCCAGCTCCCTCAGCCTCTCCTGGGGCTCCAGCCCCTTCCCCAGCTCCGTTCCCTGCCCTGGACACGCTCCAGCCCCTCGGTGTCTCTCTTGTCCTGAGGGGCCCAGAGCTGTCCCCAGCACTGCAGGTGTCCCAGCAGTGCCAGCACAGGGGACAGCACTGCCCTGGGGCAGTGTCACACCATTTTCCAATGCAGGAAATGCCTGTTCCTGCTGCTGGACAGGTGCACAGTGTCCTGGAGCAGGTGTGGTGGAGTCAGGCAGCAAAGTCCTACCTCCATGGCTCTCTGAGAGCTTTGATGGCAATTATGAAAATGAGAAGCTAGCTCAGGCTGAGAGCATTGAAGAACGTAGTCTTTCTATCACTACAATTTTAGCTGCTAGCTCACTTCCAGAAGCTGCAGAAAAATCATAGCAAGTGAACGGGTGAGGGGAAAAGGGCCAGTTCGTGCAGCAAGGCTTCCATGCTGTTATCTGTGCAGTGGGGGGACTTTGTGTGTTAACCTCACCAGCTTTACCACCCTTCTGCAGCTGGCTCAAAGGTGTATTGATACAGTCCACTCAAAGCAGAACGATAAACTCACAGTGGAAAGAAAGAGGGAAAAAGTTATCCAACCTTTTCTCCAAGATTTTTCTTACTGGAAGTTCTTGGACATTCTGATATGTTTTGATATTTGGTGAAAGGAAAATAAACCAAAGCCAGGTGTAGCTACACTGGCCAGTTTGGCTGAGCAGGACAGAAGTGGTACAGGCCTCACCTCAGCTGCAGTCTATCCCCCTCCCCACCCATCCCAACAAATTCCTTGTTCTCTTGTGGAAGCAGGAGGATGGAAGGGGGCACTGCACTGCTCTGACTCCTCATCCTCAGCAGTTAAAGGATTCAGGGGTTACACAAACCTTGTACTTACTGGCACTGCAGGAAAAGCGCTCACACCATGGCCTGTGGCGATTCAGGCTCAAATGTCCTCAGCTTGCACTGCTGTGGCTCTGCAAGGTTTCAAGATAAATGCAGGCCCTGTCCACAAAAGCTGAAGAACACAATCCTGCTACATGGGGTACAGTAATTTACAAAATTGCAGCTGTATTTTACTACACTCTGAGTGGTTTAGAGCACATCCTAAGGACACTTATCCTTACTTCGCTTTTCTGATGTACATTATGAGATGTTCTCATCCCCTCAGCCAGTTCAGCCACACTTGAGTTTGACAATAAGAGCACAGACAGCATCTTCAGCAGAGACCAGTTTTAAATCTTTTATTCAGAATAACTCTTGGAACCTCTTTCCACACTCTACTTATAAGTCAAGTCGACGTGCAATGGTGATGCAGAAAGCACTGATCTGCTGCAGGCCATCAGGAAAAACTTCATGAAAAGCATGGTTTTATTGGAAATAAATCATGCTAACAACTGATCCTTAACAGGTACAAAATATTAAACAGGTAAGAAAAAAGAGAAGAAAGATTGGGTGCACTATTAAGACCAACATGTGAACTCAAAACTGCTGTAAAAATCATACAAAAAAGGCAATAAGGAACAGTAATGCAGCATTAAAGGTAGGGGTACAGGGCAGACGAAAGTTACAAAACATCCTGTGTCAATATTTCGCATCCATGTACTTGGTTCAAATACTGTAACAGTACTGGAAGGCAAAAAGCACCAGACATCCAACTAAAGAGGTAAGAAAAGAGGAACATAAAATTAGCAAAAAAAGAGTAAGATCTGGTCATTAGGGAAGGAACAATCTCAAATACAGTTACTTAACAGAAACGCAACACTTGGAAAAGCTGTTACTTCAGTATACATAGACAATACCATTATTCCAGCTCCATGGAAATGACTTGGTTTTCCTAGTCTGTAACCTCTTCCACATACAGTACTGCTGAGGTTATCCCCAGGTGTGTGTGGCCAGACACCGCGTACACACAAACAAAGCAGCACGGTCATCAGAGGAGTAAAACAGGGGAAAGTTGTTCCCTTTGAAGTAGAAAAGCAACAATCAGGAGGCCAGGAAATGCGGGGCAAAGCATCATTAAGCCCTAAACACACAATTCAAAATTAGGTGGGGACACTGTGCAGCTATGGCTTCTATCTCCTAAAAAGCCAAGCCTCCCTCACAGTCCACGTAGAATACAGCAGCTGCTGAAGAGACAGAAACCATAACGAGGAAATCCTAGAAAATATTCCTGCACTAGGAGAAAGCAGTTCCTATTTCATCTTACAGCTGTCACAGGAAGCAGCTGTACACTCAACTGTATACTGGGAGTTTTTGGTGGTGGTGAGGTGTCCCAATCATAATATGGCAGCACAGAGACTGTGTGATGCAGGGTTTGCATAGATAGTCTGTCCCCTTCCTAGCTCAAAGAACACAAAGAGGAAGAGGTCACAGCTTAGGCTCTTGTTGCATTAGCAAAAAACATGAAACTAGGAAAAAAACCCCCAACTACTCCATTTATAGAGGCTTCCTGTGTGTCCCCAGGTAAGGGGAAGGTGGGGAACAAGACATAAAACACATGTCATGGCTATTTCAAAGCTTCATTCTCTTAATGAAGTTTATTACAGGCCCCAGTGAAAATATCAAAAATTCACTAATTCTGACATTTCTGCACCTTTATCCTAATTGCTGTCCTAGAGTGAGTAAGTGCTTTTATTAATTAAAAACAACCTCATTTGTTTTTACATTATTGCTGTGTTTTACAACAAAATTAGAAACCACTTATGGAATCCACACGACAGAAAGTCAGTATCCCCAGAGCAAACCAAAAGCTTCAACATGTATTCTCAAAAGGGCCTTTTCTACACCAGCTATTCAACAAGCAGTGGAAAGTTAAAAAAAAAAAAAAAACAACACAAAGAACAACCCAACCATAAAATCATCCTATCGCTTCCCTTCCTAGCATCAAACAAATTCACCCCACTCTCCCAGGAGGCAAATCCTTCCAATAAATATCAGCGCGAGCTCCGAGGTGCTGGAATGCCGGGAGGGGCAGGGGAGGGGGGGTTAAGGAGGAGCAGCAGCAGCTGTGTGCAATGCCTGCGGGGAGCCGTGGTGCCCCGAGGGTCAGTCCAGGGAGATGATGTCGGGCGCGCTGCCGCCGCTGCTGGTGATGACGCCGGCCTCGGCCCGGCCCGAGGAGCTAACGTGCGTGCTGCTCTCGTGGTGGCTGGTGGAGGTGATGATGCTGCCAGGCGTGCTGCTTGTTAAGGTTGAGGTGAGACTATCCAAAAACATAGGAGGACAGTACTGCTTGAAACAAACAATGAAGAGTGAAGAGACTAACTGCACGAGGGAAATGTATGCTCTGAAGATACATCTTCCCCACACAACAAGGACCAGACACGTTCCTAGAGGGACCGTGGTGCATCCAGAACCACAGCTCTGCAAATCTGTGAACAGGTGGGGATGGCAGCCGTGAGCCCCCTCCCTCACCCTCCCTTTTTTGTTCTCCAGAATGGTTTGAGTTGCATGGGACCTTACAGCTCACCCTGTCCCACCCCCTGCCATGGGCAGGAGCACCTTCCACTATCCCAGGGTGCTCCAAGCTCATCCAACCTGGACAATTCCAGGGATGAGGCAGCCATAGCTGCTCTGTTCAGCCTATACCAGGGCCTCAAATACACTCCGGGTATATTCAATTTAGTGCTGAGCACATATTTACTTTGAAAAGGCAATCTGTCAGTAAAGAATGAGTTTCCAGGCTCACAGAAAGGCCAAACTGAATCCTCTTTAGTGCATCTTCACTAGGTTTTCCCAGTCTGTGGTTAGGTCTAGCAAGTGAACTGCAAATATAGTTTGGATGATGGCACCCTGATAGCTAATGGAGCACAAGGTCACAAAAACCAGACTTGGAAATTAACCCCACAACAGATCAGAAACATACCTGTGAATCAACTGGGATTAGCGAAAGAAAATCCAGACCTAGGAAGAAGAGAAGGATGATAAATAGACAAGACAGACGAGTGTCTCTCTTTTATTCACACAAAACAAATTTAAGGATTTTTTTTTTGTGGTTGTAGAACAGATTTTGAAATTCATACAGAGTTTCTAAATGGAATATACCACTGTGACACCACTCTCAACGACTACTTCAGGCAGCAGCAAAACGAGTTATCTAGTACAAGTGGCTCTTTTTAAGAATGAGGATGACATAATGATGTATTATTCACTGAATACTGCAGGGTGGTTCAATGTGGTTGCTTAGATGGAGGTTGCCATTTGGAGCTGTTGGTTCATTAATGCAAGTTTCACTGCATATTGTACCTGACTTGGCCAAACTGGGACATGAAGAGTGTCATCACATTAAAGATGCTGGAATGAAGTAAAGTCACAACATGCACAAGTCCAAAAACAAGCAGCAGGTCTCTTCCTCCACCCACGGGCAGCCAATAAGGAAACATTTCTAATATCATCCCCGTTTTGTGTCTAGACAAATAAAAGGAACGAAGAAGAGGAAACTACAAGTAGTTCATTGTATATCCTCCAAGAGCAGTGACAACTAGTGTCCATCTTAAACACCATTAGCGTGTAAGCATTTAGGGCAAGATGTTTAGAATTACGAAACCAATGAGAAATTACCACATTTTTTGGTATTTTTTTCTAAATATTGGCCTTGTGTTTGCTATGTCAACAGAAAGAAATGATATACTCCCTCCCTCTCCCCTCACCTCCAAATCTCTTCTGGCCCATGACATCTCTCCTCCTCTTCTCCATTAGAGAAAATTTTTGAAGGAGATTTTAATGGTCAGCTGCATTTACAGAACTGACAGCTTTTTTTTTCCGTGCAAGTTCTAGAACTTCAGTTAGTAATAGCTGGAAAACAGTTCTCGACTTCTGTTCTCTCAGCGTATCCTGCTATCCAATTTGGGAAGACAACTGATTTCTTAACAAGGGAGAAGTGGAGGGAGGGAGCAGTAAGGGAGCCAAAATGGACAGAGAAACAAGGGGAATGATATCCATCTCATTGCCAAACTGGTGCTGAAAGAAGAGGAAAAAACCCAGAGATGTTGCAGGGGAGGAATGGAGACAGGCAATGGAGCAGGGAAAGGGGAAGTACAGGAGGCCAAAGTGACACCTGTCACCACAAGTCACCACTTCCTGGGCTCTGGGTTTGTTACAGCCGGCCAAGAGAACCCCCAGAGTCCCTATACACAGTGTTCTTTTCAAGGAGCCAGGATAGAAAACAATCAGTATCCCCACCTTTTGTCTGATATTTAGCAGCAGTGTTGAAGAATACATCATAGGCATTTAGGGTATGTCTAGGTAAAGAAAGTCAATAGAGGTCAGCTCACAGATTGTAGCTCACCTTAACCTTTTTCATACAGTCTAGACAGAGCACCACTACAATCAGCTAGCAGAGTAACTACACTGAGGTCTGGGATGAGTCAGCACCCTCACACCTCTAGTAACTAAAACAAGCAACTACTCTCCCTCAGCATCTACAACACGTAACTACAGGATGTTTACACAAAGTCTGGCTGAGCATGACAAGAGCAGTTTCTGGCTGCCGTGCTCAAGTGCCAGTTTGTACCCCAAAAGCAGTGTTTGTCACATCACTGCTGTGAAATGCAATCTGAAAATGGGCAGACAGCCTGCACTAGGCTTGTCTAGACATCACATCAGTGCCATACTGCATATAGACTTGTTCCATTTAAAAAAAAAAACAAAAACAGAGTTAATTAATTCTTTCGATTTCTACCCACCCCGTAAATTAATACTGCTGTCAGAACACACACGAAAAACACCAAGCACCTACCTGGCAAGTCTGATGAAATACTGGATATTGGTGGATGATGGAATGGTACTGGGTAGTCTGTTAATGAAGGAGGAATAGCAGCAGCATCGACCGTCGTCACGCTGGGCACTCTGGCAGTAGATGGCTGATACATGAGAACCCTGTTTCAAACAGCATGGGAAATTACAAACAACCTGGCTGTTAGTTGCACAAGGGAAACCATGCACTGCTGTGCACTCTCATTCACAAGTCACCGTGTGACAACACAGCTACAGCGTGGCTACTCACTACACAGTACTCCACTCTAATTTCCTCTTTCATAACAGTCTTCATAAAAACATGACCGTATCTTGGCTCTCAACAGCAGCTGTGACATAAGAGCAAGTTGGCGTTAAAACAAAGTACAGTGCTGGAGTCATTGGCAACAGACAGAGACAGAAATGGGTGTCTGTGAGCACCCACAGAGGAATGTGCAGGTTACCAGAGCCAGGAGGAGAGCACTCAGCTTGATTTCTCCACACAACTGCTGCTCAGTGACCACCTGTTGCACCACGGGCACAACTGACCATTGTCCTGCCCCGCAGGATGACACAGATTACACAGGTGGGAATTAAATATAAGCCTGTCTTTACTCACAGCTCTCAAGGAGCATGCTACAACCTTTATGCTTCCCCTCATGCTGCCCGACCTCTTGGTAGCATTGTTACAAACACCACCACAGGTGCCCAGGCACCAGCCACGTGCATGAAACAGTTCATGAACTCCAAGTCAGGTGAAAACACACAGAATTCTGCTCCCAGATGCTCCACATCACTCTCTCCAGTCATCAGTGTTATCCACTCATTTTCCTTCTCACACTCCTATCTGTTTACCTACTTCTGATGTCAGAAGCTTGGATTTCAGACCCTCCCTTCTCAGGCACCTCTCATACTTAAGCCTACACTGCTGCTGCCTCTACGAAGACACCCCATTTTCCCAAAACTAGCATTCAGACAGCACTGTTTAAAGGAGATAAGCTATAGTCCAAAAAGCGTGGCTTTGATCTCGATTTGAAGGATGAAAATATGGCACATCCATACCCAAAAAATACGGAAAATACATGGATCATAGAGAGAAAAGAAGTCAGTCCTCCTACAATTACAGTTGCAGGTAGCCATTTCAAACATAGGAGCACGGAAGAAAGTCTCGGTGCCTTCTGAAACTTCATTAAGAGATGTATTTGTAGCTACACTTTCTTGTAAAAGTGGGGAAGAGTCTCTTGCAGAAGGACTCCTCCATAATCCTCACAAAAAAGCAACAGCATTGCATTATCACTGCTGAAAGTGGTTGTAGATGACCAACTACTTGCTCACCAAGGACCACACAGACACTCCTGTGGACTAGAGACTCACCACACCTGCTCATTACTTCTGAAACAGAAGGGGAACCTTCAAAACAGAAGGGGATTGGGTTTATTATTATTATTTTAGTACAAGTCATAAGCCACTACACAGAGAGAGACAGACACACACCTCATGCAGGCAGCAACACTAACTGATGAGCCATTACTAAAAGCTGAGCATGGAGCAGTGAGTGCTGGTCAGCCTGACCAGTGGCCCTCACTCCTGCAGGTCTGGGGTGCCCCATGGGCCAAGAGCAGGAACATTACAGGAGCCACAAGCAGCACCCAAGTTGAAGTGCACAGACCAGGACAGACAGAAGGTGGCACAGCAGCAGAGAAGCTGGTCAAGCCTGGTGCCAACATCAGGCCTGACTACAAAGATGGAGGAGTTGCCACAGGATTTGGGAAGTCACTGGTTGTGCTAATCAAGGTGCAAGACTGACTGATGACCACAGGCAACAACAGCATCCAAGACATTGCAGAGTTTAACAGAGAGATGGAGGAAAAGCTCATCTTGATTCAAAACAGCAAAGTGGCTCCCTTCCAAGACTGACAGGATGGATGAAACACACAACACAGTCTCGTTCCCTGGGCACCAGAGCAGATTAGATAGAGGATACAGCAGACAGTAAGAGAAAAGCCTTGAAGACGACACTAACTCAGCAAGAATGCATGAAGTTCTTCCACTTGGCATAATCTACTTTCTCAGGAGAACACTGCCCACTAGCTTAGTCAGCTTCCTTTTCTATGGAGAAATGTCCCTGCAAACACAGCAACAGTCAGCGCAAATCTTTTGTGAGGTGCAAATCTATTTAATAGTGTTTTGCCTGTACAAAGAGTTACTGTATCAATACAACCTTCCACAGCAGAGGCCTAGACATTCTCCTCTGAAAATGCAGAGCTGGATCCCAAGTACATTTCTCTACAGATCAGTTTAGCTGAGACATTACAGAATAACAACTGACTTTAAAATTGACAAACCCTTTGGTTGGGCTTCCGTGTATTTCAGACATAAATATGCACTTCCTTTTGGCTGGAGGATCTTCCTCTTCATCAGAAGAGCTTTCCACTGTCAAGTCGATAACATCAACCTTCTTCTTGTTTACCTCACTGGCCACTGTCACGGAACATGGTTTGCTAACAACACTGGAACCTGAAGAAGAAAATAAAACATCATTGTTCTCCAAAAGCTGGTGATGTCAGCAGTTTCTATCTGCAAGAGAACCAGGAACTCAGATCCTGTATAATAGATCACCTTCCTGGCCATGACAAAGAATGTTATGCCCCAGTACCTGCTTTATGACTCTTCTCTGTCACATTGAGACTACTGAAGAACAAACTTTTGTTTTCACTTATCATTTTAAGGATGCAAAACAAAAGCAATCTTTCATTTTCTTAACTGCTATTATAAAGAGCAAAGACAAAGACCAAAAATGCACTCTTAGAGACACAACCCTTTCTTTTCTAGTTTATATTACAAGTAGCTTACAAGAATTAATTCCTCCACAAAACAAACACCAACATCCACATATATTATCTAAGCTACAACTAAGTCTCCAAGACTTGTGCTGGTTTGCAACCAGTATCCAGATGTACATACTTTCTATTTTGGTGCACTGTGGACTTGACACTTTCACAGCTTCCTTCTTTGGCCTCATGGGGCACCAGGAGCCATCTTCCTGGAATTTGATCTCATCCACATCAGAACATTCATTAAGGATTTCCATAAAGAGGCTGAAAAAATAAAGTTTCATTTTTGATTCTAAGTGACATTTTTATTCCAAGTGAAAAGGAGACTCACAGAGAAAAAGATAATTATGGTCACCTTCTACCCACTGTGTCTTCTCTCCCCCAGTTCCTCTTTACCTGAAAGCCTGTAATTACAGCCTTAGCGGATATCAGAAAACACAATTATCCCAACTCAGCCATAGTTCACCCTGACACTACTGTAATGCACAGATTTCCATAATGAAGCAGAAGCCATCATCCCTTGAACCAAGTTAGACAACTATTACGAGTCAGAAGTCAGATTTTGAAGTTAACACCTTCTAGGGACAGAGACATGTTAAAGTAAGACCTTAGATGTTGCATTTATAATTCTCCAGAGGAAATACACTGACACTCAAGAAGAGTTTGATGGTGCAGTTAAGAGAGAAACTTACACAGTTCATTATGGGAAGAGAAACTAATGGAGTCTAATGGTTCCTCCAGTCTGAAGTATTTTGACAAAAAATAGTATGAAATGGCTCAACTTCAAGTCATAGAAGTAGCTACTGACTACATAATGAAAAATTTCAAGTAATTGTGTAATCTGCACAGCCAGTCTCTTACCCATCTAGTATTAGGCTCTCATAAGCTGCCTTTTTATCACAGACAGGGCAGATCCAGGTAGGCTTCTTTTCATTCATTTGAAGATAAAGAGCAGCATCAAAACATTGCAGGTGTGTACAAGTCACAGCACGGCATGGGATTGTCAGTCTCATTTTTCCCAGCTGCAGGAGATGCATTTAAAGGGTGTCAGAACAGAAGACAGAAAAACAGGACTGAAAATGGTTAACAATGAATCCAGAGACATTTGGTGAAACAAGTCTTCCTGCTCACTCCAGAAGTGCCTGGGGATAAGGGTGCTGCAAGTAAATCCACCCCATCACAGCACCCACACAGTGCTCCTAAAGGAAAAATGAAGCCTTGCTCCAAGGCTTCACCACACTGAGAACAGTCTGAAACACTTCTAATGGACCTGCAACAACATTATTTACAGGATTTCATTTTTATTAAACAATCTACTGAAACACACACTTCTATAATTTTCTTTTAACCCAATATTCCAGGTGTTTTCCTGAGCTCTAGGTACTTGTTATACTCAGAATGACCAATTTCTACCTGGGAAGAGAACCCTCAAGGCAGCATTACCTTGTTAGAAGGAGATCACCGTTTTTTTTTTTTTGTTTGCTACTGTATCTGCAGTATAGCAAAGCCACCAAGATGAGGAGATAAGAGGTTCTAATTATCACTCCATCCTTTAATTATACTGTCAGCCTGCCTGATTAGCCTCAGCACGTCAATATGGGAGATTAATCCTTCTATAGGCCTCACTGTACACAAGCAGCAGCTTGACTCAGTGCATCACAGCTGAGGCATTCATAGTCCTAAACCACAGCTGGGTTACTGCTGCTACGATCAGGTGCTTGCTGATGCACCCTTCTCCCCATTATTTTATCTTGTTTAAAAAAATAAAACAGTGAGGTTTCTAAAGCAAGGCCTTCAAAAGCAGCCCAATTTTGCACTACAGATGCAAATATGAATCTGTTATCTGGAAATTTCCAGCCATACTTACAGGACACATCAGAGAGACTCGCAGACTGGTTGTGGCAATCTCACTATCAGGGTCTGCAGTTAGTTTCTCTTTAACTATTAAAATAAATAAAGAAGTTATACATAGGGGTCATTATTTAAAATGCTAACATTGATTCAACAGTACATGCACTTTTCTTTAAGCTATCTAAAAAAAATTAATCTAGGAAACTAGTTCATAAACAGTAACATTTTCACTACTTATAAGCACCTGGCAAACTGCGTCAAGTTATCTGATGTTGTTTGACTGCAGATGCAGTAACAGCTACATAGAGCAAACTCAGCCCAACAGGTCAAGAGATAAATAAACCATTATGAGTGAGTGAGGTACAAGCGAAGAGAACTCAGGACATCTAGCTGTACCTCACAGCTCAGCACAAAAAGGGGTGCATTCCCATAACCATATTTCAGATGGGATCTCTGGGTTTGCTCCCCAAAAGCCCTGATTGAAAAAGAGTGCAATGAATCACCAACAGCCAAGGGAACCTGTGAACCCTGGGCATGGATTTTATTCCCAAAATACAGCAAATCTCTTACGCATTACCAATCCCAGTTTTAAAGAGCCACTAACCACCCTCCGAAAGTATAGACAGGCAAGTTAATTACTTACTTAGTGCTCTGGAATGATCAGGGTTTCTAATACCTTTCATTTTTAACCTCTGCAAAAGCATAGCTGAGGTGAGCTGGCGAACCAGATACACAGACATGGAGTAATTCTACAAAAAGAAGGAATAAAGATTAAATGTTGATTTCATATTCCCACTATGAAAATAGATTACTATTTACATTAGTTGTAGCCTACAGTAAAAACAAAAATGTGACTTTTTGCTTAATCATTATGAAGAGCATTGACAGACAACTTCAATTCTGTGGAGGTTCAACGTTCTGCCAGAATTCTCTGGCCAATCCAGTCTAATTATCCTACTCCAGTTATGACTGAACTAAAAGGTAATTACACAAGAAAAAAAACAATTTGGACTCTTCTCCTGGAAAGATCATATGTGACACATTTCATACACGTAATCTTTAAAGAATTTCTCACATTTTGTCTCCTTAATCTTCCCCTTTTTTCCAGGGTCAGTGGGGAGCTCAAAGAGTCACTTGACAAGAGAGAAATTGTCTTTATGGTACGAACAACAACTTCAGATGCTACAGAGCTGTCCCAGTTTCTTTATACCTTTTCTTCAGCTTGTTCTGTACTTCTAAGCCCAGCCTTGTTACACCATGTCTGTTCTGCTGAGCCTGGCCCCGTTCCCCAGCATTTTCTACTCCTCCCTAACTCACACCACTTGTCAGCTTCTTTTGTTCAGCGTTCACTCCCACTTCTAGGTCACTACTGAAAAGTCTGCAAGCCCCAGTGCTGCAGGATAATAATGGTTTCATCTGTGTAACAAGAACAACCCGTGACTTCTTATTTCTGCTGCCTGCCAGCCACCTTCCTATGGCTCCTGCACTGACTACTGCACAGGAACTTCAAACAACTCCTACAGCCCTGATACTCCTTCACCATCTATGGGAAAACCAGCCCTCAGCTAGAGCAGCAGATAAAGCGTTCTAATTGCACATGAAACCACTAAGAAACCCAGATATTTGTTTTTTTCCTAAAAGAATGGCCACCTGTTGCCTTACAGGCTCAAGTCTGCCCAGCACTGAGGAGTTTATGCCCCCAGGGCTCAGGAGCCCTCCAGTATCAGCTCAATCCATGCCAACAAGCCCCTGTGTGACACCCCATGCTGCTCCCCAGGGTCTCACTCTGAGGACGAGAAGCAGAGAATTCTGGCACCAGCACTACACCACAGAACTCGCTTCACCTCTCAGGGCAAGGGGAGGATGTCCAAGCATTCCGAGTCATCTGCTTCCATCAGAGTATATTTTGGCAACACAGAGAGGAAAGCTAGCAGGCATCAGCATGAGAAGCCAAGACCACACACAGGACTGGAGCCATTTTAAGATTCTGGGCTTTGACTGGGAAGCAATGGGTTAGAGCTTTCTCTCCATTCCTGTTCTAGAAAAATCATCCTTTGATGTCAGGACTGCCTTTCATTTATTTTCTGAACGTTAGCTTTCAATTCCATTTTTTTTAAATTTTAATGTAAAAACTAATAATGGAATCTCTTTGAAATATGTGGTATTTTTCATCCAGAGAATTTGATTTTGAATAAAATCTTGTAGAGAAAAGTACTTTGATAACTACATCCAGAATTTACACAATTAGTCACAGATACAGAATAAATAGTTCCTAACTTGACAACAGCTGAAAAAGTGCTGCAACAGTTATTTTAACCTAGAATGAAATAAAAAATTCTTTGCACTCTCCTTTTCTTTCCTTAACAAATCTACAAGGGGATTTACTATGTACATCACATAAACAGTTTGTTATTTTTGACATGAATTTCAGGCAAACTCTAAAAAAGCAGACTTTCTAGTGTGAATCCTGCAAGAAAATCTTCCCGTCTGTATGTGAATCTCACATGTGTTACTGAAAACTACCACAGTTCCAGAACAAACTTTGTTTCCTGGCACTGACAGTAAGTTCAGCCATCTAACACACAACACTTGCCAGCCACATCAGGCAGCAGGGGAGCAGGAATGCTCAAACAGGTTATTTAGATGACTTCCCACATTCTACAGAACATGCAAGTTACCTTTCCAATTTCAGAAGCCCAAGAAATGGAAATCTGGTTTGGCACTGCTGATGACAGCCTAACTAGAGATGTGATATTCAAGGGACGCCCAGGTCGCTTCTGTTCAATTCCATTTTTTGGTGGTGGAGCATATCCCTGTGGAAAAAAAGGACAATGGGTGTGTTACCCAGTTACTCCTCACTGTACTCTGAACCTGCTGACACATACCTGTTTTAAACAGGTCTGTGAGAAGCAGGCAAACTTAGAGGCTCTCTAGGCTAGAGAGTAAAGCCAGCATTTATTCTGAGAAACATCAGACTTTCACAGCAGATCACCGTAAGTCAAACACAGGCATTTGTTGTTTTAAAAGGGTTTTACAGAAACACTGGAAAGGTGAAAGAACACAGTTTGGGTCCAGCTAAGTACACTGGAAGAGTAGAAGGCCATGTGGATGTTTTGTCCTATTTCCCTCATGCCCTACTGGAACAGAGTGAAACATCACAAGGTCACAGCTTTAGTGACAAACAGATCAAGTAATGAAGACTTAACTCAGTGTTTCACCCACTGAAAACTCTTCACAGATTAAGAAAAAAATTACACCTTGTTCCAAAAGCTCCACGTCTCCTCAGTGACAGTGACGACTTTGCCTTGGATCAACTACACCTGGCCCCATTAGCAACAGGTGTCACCTGTCCTTGGCCAAAGCCCCTGAAGAAGGACTGCACATGGAGTACCAGCTGTATTTAAGAGATCACAGAACATGAGTGGTTTGGGTAGGAAGTGACCTTAAAGATCATCCAGTTCCAACGCCCTTGTCACTCAATAAGCCTGCAGCTTATTCCTCTCACCCTGCATCTGTCACGATGAAAACAAGCCAGTCTGCCACAGCTACCCTGAGAATCCCTGCTCTGAGCTCACAGCCAGCCTGCAGGCACGCAGCTCAAACTCGTCCTGCACCTGAAGGATGCCAGCAAGATGCAGCTCAGCCTCTTGCACAGACCTTACTGATGCGTTTCCAGACCACGTTGTTTTAAACAACGAAAAAAATATGTATTTCTTTAACCAGAGAAATACACACACATTCACAACCTAGTGCTTGGAAAAGAGTTACTTTGAAAGCTGCTAAGTCTGGATATAATGATAATAATAAATATATACATAAATAAATGAGTAAATAAATAAACAGCCTCTTCCAATCAGTAGTCCAGTATGCCATGAGGGCTTTATCCCAGAACACAGAGGCAGCAGACATATGGGAACTGGTGACAATTTCACATTTAAAAGACAGAATGATTTCACAAGTGAATACAAGTTCTCTTACATTTCCTTTTAATTTTTTTTCTGAGACAGAGTCTGCAGTTCACGTGCTTCATTTCAGTGAAGCTTTCAGTGTTTCCTTCCACAGAGCTTATTCTTGAGAACAGATTCACTCTCGTACTCCTACAACAATCTAGAACCTTCCCTTCCCATCCTTCTAGGAGCATTCTGCTTGTCTACCAGCCAGCATGGCATGACACTGTTTAGGCAGGCTGACAACTCCAGTGGCAAGAAACTGCCAATATTATTTGGGCCTTGATGTCTTCCATGGTTCTTAGAAGAACCACACTACTCAGGGCAGGTATCATCTGCTACAGCAAGGAAATTCATCATGAGAAGGAAAGGGTAGCTGCTCATTTATCTGGCTTTTCCCAGTGACACGGATCCAGGATATAAGCAAATATAATGTTAACATGAGCACAACCCAGTACAGTACTGGTACACAGGCAGCATTTCTCTGAAGCTTTTGATAAGGATTGGAGGCAAGGAGATGACCAAGAAAAATCTACAGACCTCTGCAGAGACATGAACTGCCCTACCAGGCAAAGACAGAAGTTCACTTATGAACTGTGCAAGTGGGCAGTAGAAGCTGGCATCATTGGTTAATCACCTAACAATACTGCAAAGGACAACAGTGATCTTTGAGGCAAAGAAGGTACCTTACACTTCCTGCAACATAAAGCAAGTGCCAGATAATGCAAAGAGAGACCAAATCAACAAAAAAAGTGCAGAAGCACTCAAACAGACCCTATTTGCCATTCAGCTCATAAAGAATGAGGAAGGGAAGGCAAGTTGCCAGGACAATAGTGATTTATTCACTTTCCCACCTAAGGTTCAGCTGAACAGATTAAAAAATCATCTTATGTGCAGGAAGAACCTCGCGGATTTAAGTCTAAAGCAAAGTAATAATCCAAGATTAGTAGTAGTTTCTGCTACAACTGTGATGCATTATGCACAAAATGGAGAGCAAAGCAGGGTGGAACCTGTATGAACAAGACTGAGAATCAGCTGACACTGATGTCCACAAGATAACATCAGATCAAATTCTTTTCTGTTGGTTGCTGAAAGACAATCTGCAGAAGAGAAACTGCTCAAAGTTATAGAATGTAACCAGCATTAGCAGAAAACACGAGGAAGAAACCCTTTTATAACCTGAAGACTGAAGTAGGAAGAAGAAAATCTAAGGAGTCTCATATAAGCTGAGTAGAGGCAAAAAAAAAAAAGGCAATCACAGTTGCATATGGGAGGAGAGAGGGTACAATACATCTGACACACCAAAATAGTTAAAAACATGCTGAAAAAGGGGTTTCACGTTTCACACTTTCTCTCTCCAAACCCCCTACTGAAAAATCCTCTGTTCTATGACTTTTTCCACCCTTTTTAGCCTCAAAAAGTATTGCTTTTTGGGTTGTGCAAGAGTTTCTCTCAGTTCTATTGAAAGAAAAATAGAGAGAAACCCATTCCAGAGATATTTTGAGAATGAGAGAGCTTTTCCCTTTCTGTCTATACCCAAGCCTCTAGATGACCCGGTGACTATGTACTAATTTTTGCAGCATCAGACACTCCTGAAGTGTGACTACCAACAGTGTTCTGTTACAGTATCAGCACGTGTAGGATCATATTTACAGGAAAATGGACATGTATTAAACGAACCAGCCTAATCTTCTGAATGAAGTCCTCTCTGTGAAAGAAGAAGCAGACAATTTCTGACAAACATAGGGGAGTCAACTCAACTAAAATGATGTTTATAGTATCAACCAGCTAGGTTAAGAAAAAAGATGTGTGCTTGCCTCGTGGACAAAGCAGAGCTACCAATGAAATAACGTGACTGCGTAATCCAAGATAAGAAGTAAATACAAACAATATTCAGAGACACAATAAAAGGCTTTTGCTTGATTCACATTGAATCATGCAGAGTCCTTTGTCTTCTCTCCTCAAGCACGTGCTAGGAACCCTAAAATGTGTCTGTTCTTCATCCCCACAACAAACTGTGCCCTAACCAGACAGATGCAGAGCAGCGCACAAACGGCACACAAGGCTGATGCCACGCCCTCAGAACAAGAAGGAACTCAAACCTATCACAAATACAGGCAGCCCACACAGCGAGGGCTACCACCCTCAAATCAACTCAGTCTGAGCACACGTGAGGAGCATTCTTCTTGCAGACACCGGACTGTTTTTGAATTATGTAGTTATATTAACAGCAAAAGACGAGATTTGCTATAGGAGGCTTAAACACACTTAGTCCATGCAGTGGCTATAATATGATTAATAGCAGTAATGGCTATCTCACACAGCAATGTACAAACTCCATGCCTAGCATTAGAGAAATCTGAGTAATAACAAACAGCTTGAGTGTTTTTGCAAGCTAACACTACAGAAAAACACATAGACACTCCACAAGTCACCAAGAAGCCACAAATGCATACATACATACTTACCGGCAATGGGAACAGCTTCCCATTTACTTTAATGCACAAACTATTAGGGTAATTATCCTCTTGAGGGCAGCTTGTCTCTGCTAGGCATAGCCTGTATCCATGGAAAAAGAAAGCATCATTTTCAAGTGTCCCCACAAACATCCATCAGCCAATTAAGTTTTCAGAGAACACTACACAAAACGTACCTTAGCTGAACTTGGACTGTGTAATCTCTCCTGCCTCCAGGCAAGAAGTCCCTGTGACAAAGAGAAAGAAAAAGAGAAGTACACACTTAACAGGAGTCATATTGCATCCATGCAGAGAAACAACTGACACACCTGCCCCAGAAGCACTAAACTTTGCTCTTATTTTTTGTTTCATTGAGTTATGAACACCTTACAATTGACATTTCTGTTTAACTACTGCCAAGTTACACAGGACTTCAGGATCAGCATCCTCCATCAAAAGTTCATAGAACAATAAAGTAGGATGCTGCCAGCACCTATGAATTCTCATAGTTTACAACATCAACCCTGGGAAAAAACAGAAAAGCAGGCTTCCATTCCTGCAGCCAGAAGAAATATAGCGAAGCTTCCCATCTCTCTAAACAGTGACAATTATTTGGAACTGAGTAACTGTTAAGTCTTTAACAGTACAATTTTCACAAAATGCACACAAATTCTGCGCACAGCTGTTCCTGAAGGAAACAGAACAAATATAAACTTAAGAGTAACTTCAGTGAGGATTATCACTCTGCATCTTAAGAGTAAGTGATGCATATGGTGAACCAACACCTCACACTTTTTCCTGAAATTTTGTAATTTACCTACACTATACCACACTCTTACTTCTTACCTGGAAATACAGATTTCTCTGACCTGCTGAGGTGTTAAAGCAAAGATAAAAAACTTCTCCTGGAACCTCTGAATACTGCTCTGTACTAGAAGAAGAAAACAAGACACAAAAGAGGTTGAACCATGGTGATCAAAGCCATTGATTAAAACAGGATCTGCAGTCTACGCCTGGAACGAGGCATAAATCACTGAATATACACAAATGGTGGTTGTAACTGTTAACAAAAAAAAAGCGATGGAACAAATCTTTCATTAAACTGCATTCAGATGGTTTAATATTGTATTACACTTCAGTACTAAAGCAGCTTGGCAAACTGTGTTATAATCTTTTCTCCCAAAGGAGGAAAGTTCAAACAAATACACAACAAAATATTTATTTGGATACCTGACAAAAGGAATACCACAGAGATGCCAACAACTACGGTAAGGTACTACAGGAAGAACATGTGCACCAGAAGTTATTAATGTACAGCTGGAAACAAACAGCTACACATAAATAACTAAATAAATCTTTGGGGGAGGAAGGGAGGGAGCACAAACCCTCAAGCCAGAGAAGCCAGCTAGACTCTGTATCTGGAGTTACCCTTTAGTGGCATCTGACAAAAAAATAAATAAATACAATCAGAATCCATCACATCAGAATCCAACTTATCTGTAAGTGATGGGAATTGGCAATATTTTAGTGAAGTCCACAGTATGCAGATGTCACTTTCTATAAAATTTAAGAGAAGTTAAAAATTTTGACCTGAAGTAAAGGTAGATTAGACATGTGCAATTTAAAATAAGCAGCAGGGAGGACAAATGCAAAAATAGCAGAACTAAACCAGATAAATTTGGGAAAGTTGGACTGTTTTGTGCACAGTGACATTCAGGGGAGATTGTTTCTATATGCAGAAAAAAACCACACGGAAAGGAGGCAAACATGAAATGGAACCCAGAAGGAGGAAACACACACCGAGCTCCTCAAGCAATTCAAAATAGCTACAGTGCGCATGTTCACACACACACGCTACAGAGCACATCTGATACCAAAAATAATACTTGAGCACACGTAAAAAGGACAGTGGAAGTATTTTGTTCTTTAATTCAGTGTGGGTCAGAACTAAACCCCACACTTCTATCTGTGCTCTTGTATCAGCGCAAAGGAATACCACACTCATCACTTCTCAAGCACGAAGCAGTGAGGTGGACTATACTCCTAGCTCTGACTTAGGGGTTATTTAAATGCACAAAAAATGTGAGTGTCACTATGGGTAAAGAGAAGTGACAACGGGCTTTGAAACTACTGTTTGTTGGTGAAGTTTTCTGCTTTAGGTACTGGGGAATGGCAGATGATTGGTACATCCCTCACTGAGGTATGAGTCACAGTCTAAAAGACTTTATGATCAGTTAAGAAACTAAATTGTTTAAGAGGATGCAGACTATTCTATAAACATATTATTAAATAGTTAGGCAACATTTTTTGCCATGTAAGGTAAGCCAGACTGAATTTCAAGACAGAAGGTGGTAGTTCCAAATAATTAAACATATTCAAGACTGAGGCACTTCGGGAAGATAAACGTGATTTCAGGTTATTTGGAAGACACTGTTAGCTCCATATTATAACATACAGCATTGCAACAATTTGCAGACTGAGAAACTTCACTGCTCTGAGCACAACACTGAACACTGTAGCACAAACTATCTATTTCAGTGCCAGATCCCAGAGCCTGCAGAATTGCTGGGAGTGAGATAATGGTAGAGTAGCAAACCAATGAATTCGATCTCATTAATTTCTGACCCTGAAATCCTTTTTCTACTACTCCTGACAACTGTTCCTCATCTGCACTGGGCAGAAACTTCAAGTCCAAATCTTTCAACTAAAACGTAGAGCTTCAGACTAGGTATTAGGAAACATTTTGTTACCAAGAGGGTGGTCAAACACCACAATATGACTCTAGGAAAAACATTCAATGCTGTGACCGTTTAAGCCTGTTTAAGAGGAACTGGAGAAAAACTTATTTTCTCTATCTTTTGGTCAGGCAGTTGGATGATCATTGTAGGTACCATCCAGCTGAACTACTCTGCTCTTCTTATTAATATTCAAAAGACAGAAGTCTTAAATCATATTACTTTTATAATAGAAAACCCTTATTTTCTGAAGTGTGGTTTTGCACTTTTGGGGAAAACGGTAAAGAAAAAGAAAAGATAAGGATGTAAAAGGAAAGGAGTTTCCACTTCTCCCAGCTGCAAAAAGCCACTGAAGTTTGGGCTCAGTATTGTCAGAAGCAAAGCTTATTTAATGAATTAAGCAAGCTGCAGAGGTATTAAACACTTACCTAGACTTGTGGGTTTAATGAGCACATCGAGCACATCGTAAAAAGGTAAGCTTTTCAGCTGAACATCAGGATGAACAGGAGGAATCGGAGGGGATGGCTGCTGCATCTCAAAGTGAGGCTTAGTGTCTTGGAGGAGCACGGAGCTGACAGGCGAGGATGAAGACTGAGGTGTGACTGAAGTCGAAGGGAGTGGGTGAATGCCCGCGACAGCCAAGTCAGGCTCGACTGAGGAGGAACTGCTGTCCAAGTTGAACGCCGCGGGTTTTATAGCCGATAAATCCGACAGCCCCTCAATCGTCCTTGGATACCGACGCCTATAGAGTTCCCGGATTTTGATCTGAACTGCTGGGCTGCAGCCACTCTTCAGTAAGTGCAGTGCCCTCATCAGGAGGTCATGTTTGCGCCCGCTTTTGTTACGTCCAGCAAATCCTAGCAGCACTTGCAGTTCAGAAACACGAAAACTTGATACCATATTCTAGAAAGGAAGGAGAGAAAAGCACAGGTGAGCCAACAGCACCCCAAGGAGGCCTTTTCAAGGAGCATGGCGCGGCATCTTTCATCATCTAATCTGACAACTTGTTACTCGGTTATGGGTACTGCCCACACCTTCACAGAACACAAAAGTACAGTTAGTTTAAAATGAAGAAACAAAGCGTCCAGGATGCAGGTCGAGTTCGCCCAAAGATTTCTTTCCATACTCAAACAATAGTAACAACAAAATCTGAAATTCACAGCACAAGCACAATCTGTACCACAAAGAATCTGTCTCACTTTGTGGAACAAAATACCAAACCTAAAAAATAAAGTTAATCAATATTATCACCTATCTTCCAACACATTTTAAGCACTTCCTTATTTTACTTTTTAATTTCTGAATAGTTTATTGTGAAACTCCCTTTATTTTGGACACATGCATTAAGAGAGATATGCATATCAAGTGTCATTGAAAGATATGCACAGCAAGGCCAACAGTTCTTTTAAAAATACATTATCTATTGTATAGAGCATGATATACAAACAACATAATTGGTTCTTCAACTGACACAATGAACTCCCTTTTTCAGATCACATTCTGGTATCAAGATTATCTTCAAAACAAACAATACTATTTACTTGCTTATCAGGGTTAGTTTTGGAAGACTGAGGATTGAACTGTGAAGTTAAAAAATCTGGAATCCTTCTGTCTGTGAAAACATAAACTAAAAAATAAAAAAGCCCACTACATAAAAGGAAACGATCTTGTGTCCTGCTACTACTAACAATTAACTTTGCACAGATCCATCATCTCACACTTTTTTGAGCAATATATACCTCAATTTCAGAGGTACAAAGTTGTCCAGAATACTTCTAACCAACTCGATTCCTTTTTCTGGGGGACTCTTTCACCATAGCAAGGAGGTAAAGTTTTTAAAGGTGAAAGAGCACCTGCCTTCAATCTGTGCTGCACCATGACAACTCCAGATTCAAGGACTGGAGATGAAGGTGCTAAAAGAAGGTAGGAAATGGCAGTCATCTGGGATCATATTTATTTTTAAAATCAGTTCAGAAGTGCATCTGGACTTATATTAAAGCTTTGGGCATTGATTTCAGATGGGACACAACTGAAAACGCAATGTTTTGACTTAATCTTCCAAGTCCTTACTATACAGAGTTAACACCTGTGTTCTGGCACAGGCTCGATCTCAGCTGAAGTTTTAACACAGCTTTTGCCCAAACATTGAGTCAGTCACCAAAAAAGTCAAATCTTCCCTGTGTCCCTGGCTTGCTCCTTATTCTCTCTTTAATATTGTGAAAATTGTTTTGGCAGTGAGACCAGCAAACTGTGTCAGATGAAAATGGAACTTTAAATCACAGAATGATTTAGGCTGGAAAAGACCTCCAAGAATATAAAGTCCAACCATTGCTCCAGCATTGACAAGGCCACCACTGACTCATGTCCCCAAATGCCACATCCACACAGCTTTTAAATCCCTCCAAGAATGGGGACTCCACTACTGCCATGGGCAACCTGTGCAGGGGTGGACAACACCCCAGGTCAAGAAATTTTTCCCAGTATCAAATCTAGACCTCCCTTGGAACAACTTGAGGCCATTTCATCTTGTCCCATCCCTTTGTTACCTGAGAGCAGAGCCCAACCCTACCTAGCCCCCTCAGCCTCTCCTGGGGCTCCAGCCCCTCGGTGTCTCTCTTGTCCTGAGGGGCCCAGAGCTGTCCCCAGCACTGGAGGTGTCGCAGCAGTGACAGCACAGGGGACAGCACTGCCCTGGGGCTGTGTCACACCCCAGCTGGCACACCATGGGCACCTTGTCCACCTGGCACACGCTGTCTGGAGTCCAAGTCAATGGCTATTTCTTGTGCCACTGAAACACAGCTAGAGTAAGTAGCCAGGACCTGCCTTCTCAAGAGCCACACTATTTATGCAAATCAAAATGACATCCTAAAACACTATGGCAGAATCTTCATCTGGCACACCCTTTCCTCATCATTGGTGAGACAAGGTTATTGCATTTCAGCCCCTTATTTTCAACATTTCCAGACATTTGTACCCAGTGACTCTTATATCAAGAAGCTGTTGCAATCAGAGCTAACACAGCAGCCTTCACCCAGGTATTCCCCAACACCCTGTCTATAAACACACCATGGACACAGCAGCCAGCAAAAAGTCATATGAGGCACTGAGTGGCTCACCCAAACTTCTGAAGGGGCCAACAGCAGATGTCACCTTAACTTCATCCCAGCAACTTCCCTCAACAACAAAACAATACGAAATAGAGTGTTAGTCTCCACCTGGCATTCCCCTTCTACTTTTCCTTGCTCTCAGTCAGAGTGACAAAAATAAAGTGTTCCAACATTCATAAAAAAATGGTTTGCTGTAACAGCTTTATAGTTAGGACATAAAAGAGAAACTGTGTTAAAAGATAATACCAGTATGCATGAATTTACAAAAAACTTCACATTGCATGCTTCTGCATAAGTTTGATAGCAACGCCAGCTCCTTTATTTCAGATGCAGGCAGTAAGCATGATGCTGGATTCCACAATCACAATGTAAATGAGCAAAATAATCCTTTACACTGAGATTATGGAAACAGCATGTATTGCAAAATACTGTCTATTACCCTGCCTGCTGCCTTCTGTGCATTCCTGCAAGTTAATCAAGGTGAAATGTGCAGTCAGTCACGCCTCAACACAGCTAACATTTCATACAAAAAAAATTCACAAACTAGCACTTTGTTACAAGATGGATTTAATTTTACTAGAAGACATAGCCTGGATTCAATACTATAGTCAAAGCTTTAAATTAACACCCACATTAAAAATGCTTGCAAGTACAAAAAATATACATAGTTTTGTCCATCAATGTAAAAATTTTACATAGGCTTTACAAAGAAGACTTGCAAAAAGTGAGGTTTACAGGAGTATCTAAACAGTAGCTTTTCCCTCTAAAGCTGGTTCTACTTTCCCTTTAAGGCCACAAGAAATATGCATATGAAAATACACCTGCCAGTGCCTAAAGGAGCTCCTTTATGCAGAGCTGCAGAGGGACTGAGGACAAAGCATGGAGGGACAGCACACAGGGAATGGCTTCCAGTGCCAGAGGGCAGGGATGGATGGGATACTGGGAAGGAATTCCTGACTGTGCGGGTGGGAGACTCTGGCACAGAGTGCCCAGAGCAGCTGTGGCTGCCCCTGGATCCCTGGGAGTGTCCAAGGCCAGGATGGACAGGGCTTGGAAAAACCTGGGACAGTGGAAGGTCTCTGCTCATGGGGATGAAGCTTTAAGGTCCCATCCAAATCAAATCTATGATTCTGTACTTGTCTTCCTACTCCGTTTACAGATATAGAGTGGACATTCATTATCATCAAACTTTTATGGGGATGTATGTCTGAGGACATTTATAA
Organism: Sturnus vulgaris; assembly: GCF_052056855.1. Lineage (NCBI taxonomy): Eukaryota > Metazoa > Chordata > Aves > Passeriformes > Sturnidae > Sturnus > Sturnus vulgaris. Next base: position 79,926,629 of record NC_142283.1, read on the forward strand.
TCATAGTGCAAGGCAGACACAGCTTCCCACAAACCCTTATCAAGTTATTTTCTTTTGGTTTTCCAGCATATTGCAGAAGACTGCAGCCTCGTTATTAATATGCTTTTCACATCACTCAATTAAGATTAGACATTCAAGTTGTGTCATGTAGATGCCATTTTCTCTTAAGATAAATTCTTTACAGCTGCACAGCCCAATAAAAAAAAGCTTTTTAAACACAAAACCAAAGCCATTTTAGTTTTAACGTTACTCCATGAACACAAAGTAGTCTGACAGAACTTTAAGGAAGGAAATCACACTGGATAATTCAAGCACTTTTATATTCCAGAAATAATTTTCCCCCTAAAATTCATACTTGAAGGTTGTAAGAAGTTTCATAGGTTTTTTGTTTCTTACAGTTAAACTTTAGCAACCATGATTCATCAGCAGCAACACTGTTCTAAAGCATTAAGCTGTAGGTGTATCTGGAATGGCAATAATTTCACAGGGAGGATGATGTTAAGGAGCCCAGGAAATGCTGACATGTCACTGAAATTAAGGGACAGGCATGTTTCAAAGCAAAGTAAGGGATCAAACATCTCTTCAAACAAGACCTGTGTAATTCTCCACACTGCCCTGCAATATTAACAGTCACTCTCTATCTCCCTCTCTCTCTCTACATATATATATGTATATATGTGTATCTCAGTGCAAGGTACCTGAAAATGCCTGTTTAGTTCTTGATATGCGTCTACAATGAACAGGAACAACTGTGGCTTTCAGGCCAAGTACAGCTCGAGTGGACACTTGTACTGCAGAAGCAATCCAGCCTACTCAGATGTACTGGTCAGCTTGCTCCTAAGAGCTCTGCTTCAGCCCCACTGGCTTCCAGATAATCTCCAAAGTGTCTGAATGCTCTGTACAGAAGGGACACACCAAGGACAGGTTCCACAAATCCTCACTCCTGACTATAAGCCCTTTCATGGACATTCAGCAAAGCAGTACATTTGTGACATCTTGTGCAGCAGATTTGAGTTCGTGCTGACCTACAGCAAGCTGGAAATGGGTAATGATGGTAAGGAAAAATAACAGCCTGTGTCCCGGGATGGTTGAGGACCTCTCTGCTGAGTGAAAATGTTTTCCCAAACTGATATAACCATAGATAAAGAAATGCAAGTCTCCGAGAAAAATGATTATTAAAATCTGTGTCAGTAGCACAGGACAGCAAAAACAGCTCTAAAGAAAACCACAGTAAATGCAAATCATAGACACCAGATCCTCAGTATTATGCAGATTTTCCTCTGCAGACTCTAGCCTGGCTTCTAAATTAGAAATTAGCTCCAAAGTTGCATGTACTTAATAACAGCAAAAATCCTAAGTTAAACAAACACAAATATTTAACACATTCATAACAAAGCTTGACCTTTTCATTGCAGCCACTTTTTTAGAGTACCCTAAACCACATTATCTCCTTCCTCTCCCCATCACTGTATCTCAGCACAACCACTCAAATGTTAAAGATTTTACATACAACAAACTTTTAAGGTGTCTCGATAAACCTCAATGATTCAAAATAGCAACTGTGAACCTGTGGAGAACACAAGAATTTTGAGCAGATAAAAGGTAATGGTACATTATCATAGGTTATTAGGAGTATTTTATCAGTATTCATGTTATTTAATACACTCAATTTAACTGCAGCCTAAGGATCATCACAGCACCAACAGCAACTTCTCAGTATCTATTCTGTCCATCATCTTAACTTTAACTCACATCATCATGTGGAATTTGATTTTTACATCAAAAACATAAACTGGTCAGTATATGCAAAAACCCGATATTAACACAGATAAAATAAAACAGTGTTTGGCAATGAGCTTGGACAGAACACATGAAAACAGCTCTCAGCATTTTCTTGTTAGCAATTTAGCACTACGCACTGCTTCACCTGATAAGTGTGAGATGTACACTGTTCTTCCAGACTGGAAAAATAAAGCAAGAGAAGTGGAAAGACACCAAGCCTGGTATGAATAAGATAGCCAATATATAAAAGAAGGAGACTTCAACTTCTATATTTTAATATGGTGTCCAAACAACATTCATTTTCCCATTTGAATCGTATGACCTCAGTACTGGATGTGCAAGAGCAGAAAGTAGAAGTGGGACCTACTTCCAGCATTTAAAACCATGATTTTCCAGTAAATTTTGTGCAATCTCTCCTGTCAGAATGAATATATTAGCACCCTTCCATCTCTTCTCAACCAAATGAGTTCTTTTCCACAATAGCTATGAAACTGATCACAAGTGTCACAGACTAGTTTTGGCACAGAACCATTTGTCTATAAAGAGCCTTCTCTTTTGCCCCATAAAGATGGCACTAATAAATTACTTCAAAACATGATTAAACAAGAACTATGAGACTGATGCTGTCACCTAAACTAGAGATCGGTTTCAAAGACTGCATGCATTTCACATTATTTGTTTCCATTTTAGAGTCAGGACGCCAGAAGAAATACAGAGGGCCCAAGAATACTAAACAACAATACGTAATTGATCCTCTCAGCTGCAGTATTTTGTTGAGATTCAACAAGCTTCAAGCCAAATCTTGGTGAGTTCAGAATCTGTTGGGAGCTGGAATCACTTTCTCACAGATGGCTCTCAGAAGGAGCTGTAGTTCCCCACTCCTGGGCCAATTCTGTTCAAAAATGTGTCTACTCGTCATCTCTGGCCTCCACACCAGACTGATGATTCTGTTCCACATCCGCCTGTGCCTGACTAATTCCTTCAACATTTACCGGCCTGCTCTGGAGGGGGGATTATGGATAAAGGTATGAGCCAGGTTTGAAAACACATCTGTGAACAGCAGTTCTGGAAATGGTATCTCAAAACTAACTATAACTCACAAATAGACACAACAGAGTTGTGCTCTCCACATCTTTTCAGCCACTCCCTAATACTCCAGAAACCAGTAATCTACAGAAATCAAGAAACACTACTTGTTAATAAAAGCTTAATCACATGGTCTGGAAGGGCAAGCCTTCGACCAGACATTTTCACCAATATCTTGAAAAGCAGCAAATGTGGTTACAGCTACATCCAAACCCTTTAACAAAACTGAATATTTCCAGAAGGCCTGAGGTAACAGCAGGTTTCTTAAAGTCTGGTTTATTTCACTACAGCCTCACCTTTATAAGTGCTGGGTCCCAGCTCCACAGCACTTTTACTGTGAAGATCCAGAGGATGCCAGTGATAGTCCTAACAAATATTAAAATGCTCCTTTGCTCTGAAAAGAATTTTTTAAAAAAGCTGCTCCTGCTTGCTTCCCTCAAGAAACATGGTTTAAGAGAGAACTCTGACCTCCTGCCTTTAGTCAGTCCTTAAGAAATTACTAAAATAAACTCCACTCTCAAAATGGCCCAAGTGGCCTTTTATAAAGCAGGTAGAGATGACACACTACAGGAAACTGCAATCAAGAGAGCAGCAAACAATACTGCCACAAAAACATTCACTAGGTTAATCCATAAAGCAGCCATTTCAGATCACACCTAAAGGTCAATTCACAAAATCTACTGGGGGTGGGGGAATCTCTCTCATTTGCGGTCAGAGCAGGAAAATTTAGTTGTCTGCAAAAAAAAATTAAGCCTCAAAACCAAGTGCCTGGTATTCAAGCAAGCACATTCAAATGCATTCTCAAATGCAAAAAGAAAAAAAAAGGAAAAATTCAGCCATGGCCTTGCAGACATGAGACAGACAATTACATTCTCTTCTGAAAATTACCTAGAGCTTTCCCATAACAGGCCACAAATTATTATCAGATGGATACTGAACACTTAGAGAAACTCCAGGCTAACAGATTCATCTCACAGGCACTCCAGTTTACAAGTAAGATGAATGAGAATACCAAAAGATATGTCTTCAGACTTTCTTTTTTAAACTAGTAGCACCTTTTGAGTGATGAAAGGGCAGCCCTACCGTTGGCCTAAAACACAGTTCCCTTTTCCCTTCGTACTTCCTGCATTACATCTATCTATGCACCTCAGTTTCTTGTCAATTTTAAAGGTATTCAGGAACCTAATGCCCGGAGGGAAACTATCAATATTTATGGATATCTAGATAAGCGCTTACAGTGCTTTGGGAGAGATAGATCACAACTCCACCCCAAGACTGGGGAGTAAGAGATAAAAGAAGAGTCACCACTGGCACAAAGTTTACACTGGGGCTTCAGCCAAACCCTTTGAGACACCTTGGAATGAGGGCTGAGAGTGGGTGAGGACACTAAGCAAGAAAACAGGTAAACACAAACACATTTAAAGGGGGGAAAAAACTCCCAACAACACAAGGCTTACTTACAAAAAAAATAAGCCAATAATTCCTAAACCTAAAACTGAGAGAGAGCACTGTTGTCCTCAAACAAAGAAACTCAGTTCTTCCCACTATATTTTTCTAAGTGAGCTCCTCAGCTGCACTACCAGTGTTAGTGCTGGAGGAAGCCCCAGCAAGGAAAATTCTCTGGCGATGGCAGCACATTTCCCACTGCGGGTCACACCATCATCAGCTCTTTCTTTCCGCTAAACCCCACCTCACAGTGGTTCCTATTTAACCGGTTTTCTTCCCTCCTGTAACAAAGTCCAGGTTGGGGGGGGGGGGGGGGGGTGTGTGAAGCGGCCTGCACGCGGAATTCCCACGAAGAATTCCACTTCTGCAGGTGTGGGTGCTGCTGAAGGACAATCTCCTCCTTCCACACAAAGATACGGGCGGATTGTTCAGGAAATAGGAGGAAAAAGCACCAACTATGGAGTCAGCTCTTTGTGTACACCTTAACAAAATGAAAGGACACGCACGCACGCACACACCCACTCCGGCAAATCTGCTACACAGAGTCCACCACCACAATATGAAAGATAATAAACCGAAAATAAAACAGGTCTGAAAGGCGGCACTGGGTTTCACGCTGGGCAGGCATAGCTTTCCCGGCTGGAAAGCGGTCCCTGGATTTCCAGAGATTCCACAACTATCAGCATTTTTAACAGCCCGGTGGCTATTCACCGCCCTCCCTTCAGCTGCACGGAGTGCGGGGCCCAGCAGGAGCCGTTCGAGCCCCGGGGCCGCTCGGCAGCACCGAGATGGCTTTTAAAATGTCGGGAGGAGCAGGAAGAACCTCCCCGGCGGCAGCAGCAGCACAGCCCGCGCGGCGGGAACGGGGACCCGGGCACTAACAGGGAGGGTCTCCCCGGGCAGACCGCGCCGACCCCGAGAAGTCGGGGCGGGCTCGCTCCCTCCCTCCCTCTCACCCCGGGGATGGCGCGGGCCCTACAGCACCGATATCTTGCCCCCCGCCGCCACCTCTCTCGCTCCTTCCTCCTCACCCGCAGCTCCTCGAAATCCGCCATTTTCTACCCGCCGCCGCCGGGCGCCGCCGCCACCATCATCGTGCACCCGGAGCGCGCTCCCGGCACGTGACGGGGAGGGCGGTCCGGCGGGAAGGGCGGCAGGGAGGGGAGCGGGGACCTGAGGGGAAACGGAGCTGGAGTGGTACGGACACACACTGGGAACCCTGAGGGGAAACGGGGCCAGAGTGGCCCGGACACACGGCGGGAACCCTGAGGGGAAACGGGGCCAGAGTGGTACAGACTGGGAACTGTGACCGAAAACCAGTCCAGCTGCGTACAGACACACACCAGTAGGTACCGGCCCAAATTACACGGTGCTCCTGCAGCAGCTCCGGGATGTGAATGTTATCAATGAGAGACAAAACTCTCGATATTCAGCAAAATTTTAGATTGCTTTATTTGATATAGAAAGAGCAAGCAGCGCGCTGGGGAACGTGAGGGGTCACCGCCCACTCCACGCTCCACCGAACCTTGGTTTGCAGCCTCTTCTTATACTGTGGGTTCTCGTTGTTCACAAATTCACAAAGCCTTTGGGTGATAATCAGTCACAGGTAGCCATCCGGTCCTTATAGATGATCACCAGAGAAGTTCTGGGAGTCTGGTTTTTGGGATAGGCAGTATTGATTAGACAAAGGCAGGAAGGGCTTTTTGGGAAGTCCGATTTCACAAGCTGGTAGCCGATACAACTTACTTGAAAAACATAACATAATATAATATAACAAGGTGATTTTAAACAGAATTATTTAATCATATAATTTCCTTTATCTAGTGTCCATGCTTCACTTCAGAGCTTAGTATTCTGGTTTATGCAAACCCCAATGCTTTTGTGATTAACACGAATCTTTTATCAATTGTCACATGAAGAATTCAAGTGGTCCTCGAAATGATCCCGGGGAGGATCACAGAATCAGAAAAATAAAGATGATCTCCGGAGATCATCCTGATCAAACCCCTGACATGGCTGACACAGAGAGCAGGTCACACAGAAGTTCCTCGTGGGTTTGGAATGTCTCCCAGAGGGAAACTCCCAGAGCTCCCTGGAAGCCCCTCTACCAGAGCTGTGCCACCTTCAACATAAAGTTCTTCATGCTGAAGTGAAACTTCCTGTATTTTAGTTGTGGCCATTGCTCCTCATTTGGTCGCTGGACACGACTGAAAAGAGTCCAGCACCATCGTCTGGATACCTGCCTTTGAGATATTTGGCTGCATTAATGAGATCCCCTCTCAGTCTCCTCTAGGCTAAACATGCCCAGGTCTTGCAATCTCTCTTGGAAAGAGATGCTCCAGACCCCTCATCATCCTTGAGCCCTCCACTGGACGTTCTACATTAGCTCTTTGTGTTTTCTGTACTGAGGAGCCCAGAACTGGACACACCTGCCATGCTTCCTCCCCTTCAGGATTAACACTCTGCTCTTTAACTGAACTGTTCTATTAAAAACCAAACAAGCAAAAATAAAAAAGAGAAAAACCAACCAAACCAGCAAATCACAGAATAAAATAAATAAAACACATTCCAGTTTGCAATTGAAGTGGATTAAATAGAAAGCTTGTGATTTTACAGCCCAGTTTATCCACTCAATCAAGACCACTCATAATTTGCGTTATAATGATGATGCAGCACGTTTTATTAATAAAAAATGAAGGGAAAATGTCACCAGCAATAAGCTTCAAAAACTGGATAATGGGTTTCCTGCTGCAAGGGAGATGTTGGGACATTTACAGAAAAATAAACATCGAGGTGCAGCGGAGAATATTGTTTTCAAAAGCAGCCAGAGATCATTACCGAGTCACAACAATTACCTCCTCACAATATTCAGTTTCATCGGCAACTTGGCTGTAAAACCAAACAACCGATTTATTGCAATAAAAAATAGGAAAGACTCAGCCAACAAACAGGCAAGCAGCCAACACAACCCAAACAAGAAGATAAAGAGACACTGGAAAAGAAGAGAGGCCTGAAATGCAAAACATATTTGCTCATGTTAATCAAAAGGCAGCTAGCTTTGCAGGATCGGCACATCCTGAGCAGCAACAACAACAGTAACTTGTGGGCCAAGGGACAGGCAACATCGGCCAGAGGCTCTGCGAGGAGGGATGCTGGCAGGCGATTTTGGGAACAAATAGCTGAGCTTTTCTAGAGGATATTGATCCCTGCCATACACACTAGCTATGGACACTTAATGCTGCTACAAGACCTGGACACCAAGGAGCTCAGTAATTAACATAATTACTTGTAATTTTGCAACAGCTTTCTCAGACAGGCTTTCCTTTTTATTTACTATTTACTCCAAGATAAACCCTTAAATGTGCCAAAGCTTTCAACTACAGGTACAGACACCTAGTCCTCTGTACTAACGCTTTTGTGCTTGGTCTTATGACACCCCTCACCCTGAAGATTTAAACATTAAGGACTTCATTAACTTCAAACCCCTTCTCTTAGTCAAAATCGGGAATCGACAGGCTAATAAAACATGCCATCTGCCACACCACTGCGTGAGTTCAACTCCTAAGTGCATAAAATGCTTATTTTTCCCTACAATTCAATACCAGACTAAAGGGGCAAGCTGCAGGTTAGACTCCCTTAGATCATTAAAGCATGACCAGACCAAAGCCTTCTTTTGTTCTTTTAACAAACTCTCAAGTGTTCCTTCCTTCAAACACACCGAGAAGGACATCAGTGTTCAAGCTCAGATCAGAGCCAGGCTGTTCTCTTCTAGTGTATGCTCACCTCTCACTTCATAACCATATCTTTCAACCTTTCCATTAGTTTTATCCCCTATATCTGAGGGGATAAGAGCAAACACTATTTTTATACACCTCACATGCATAAAATAACAAGAGTTTACAGAGTAGCTTTCCCTAATATTTTACTGAAGTGTTCCTTCATCATATGTTATTAAAAAAAAAAAAAAATTTTTGATCCTCCTCAATTTTTTTTAAGGCACAGACCATTTTCTCTGCTATTCCATTATCTGCACACAAAAATTTCTTTCAAATCTCCCTCTTCTGTTTTTCCAGTAACTAGAATTAATCTTCCTTTTTGCTCTTCAAGATAGTTCTTCAAAATCCTGCTGTTTTATCACAACTTCTTACATACACATCAACTCCAGGTTTACACTCCACAGCTACCAAGTCATCTTTACTAAATTTCAACACTTCCAATATTTCTCTTTCTACCAAGCTTTTACAAAACCTACCTCAAATGTCAGAGTTTCTTCTGGGACTGGAAACTTCTTCTTTCTGAGGCTCCATCTCCGGTACCCCTTTCTTCCTCTCCTCTTTCTTCTTCCTAAATCTCCTGAACCATTTCCTAGGCTCTTCCCTTGAGTATTTTCCCATTTTTCAGTATTGGTCTTAAAACTCGGCTCAGCACCAGCCATTAGAGGAGACCTTCCCCAAGGCAGCCAGTGGATACTCCTGTCTCCCAGAAAATCACTCAGTTAGTCCCTGGGGCTTTTGTCTTCCCCAGCAAGCTCTAATTAGGGTAAGGAATGAGCCTATAGGTGCTAAGTAACCTGCCTGCTAAATTGAGGCTTGTTAGAAGAAAAAAAAACCCAACATCTGGTTTCAGCCTTTTCTAGTGCTATGCACAGTATGTCCATACAAGCACTGCTTGTTCCCACTGAGTTAACTACGGAAAGCATCTGAACATCCAAATAAACCCTCCCAACCTTGCACAAACGCTGCAGTTTAAAAACAAACAAACAAAAAAACCCCAAAACAACAAAAAAACCACCCCCACTCTGCAGCTGCTCACAGGATTGCAACAATTGCTCTTATCAGCATTATACCTCATCAAACCCCTCCTGTGATGCTTAACCAGCTGCTAATAGACTACAGAGTGCGAAGTGCTGGCAGGGATGGGGCTAGGGTTACTGAATGGAAAGTAGATTTGTTTTGTGTGTGCTATGTTTAAAGGAAAGAATTTTATGAGGTCTGCCTCAAGCTTCCCCATCATCTCTCGTATCCCACAGTCATGTACTTTTTAAAGGTAACATTATAAGTGAATGGCAAAAGTATTTAAGTGATGGTCAGTGCCTACAGCCCTCTTGTATGAAGCTGTCATCTAGAGCTGTCAAAGCACAGAGGCTGGAAGACACCCTTAATCATGCTGCTGACGAAAAAAAGTGGGCTCTGGCTATAAGAGAAAATATTCGAAGTTGGATACTCAGGCTGGATGAGGCTTGGAGTAACCTGGTTTAGTGGAAGGTGTCCCTGTCCGAAGCAGGGCATGGGAAATGGATGGTGTTTAACGTCCTTTCAGATCCAAACTATCCTGTGGGTTCTCCGATTCTGCTTATTGGAAAGAAATAATGTATGTGTCTGCATTGTATCTGCATTCACTATGCAGCTGTTTGACAAAACAGAGTTTGGATGGGACATAATCTTCTGTCAAGGTGTCTGGGTTTTGCCTTTTTTTTTTCTTTTATGTCTTCTCTCTATTCTTCACACATATATTTGCAGCTCTGTAGTTTATTGTATTAATGATTATCTTTCCCAGTACTTTTCCATTGTCTCTCTAAGCAGAAAGACAAAACAAATTCCAGAGTTCCAAGCCTCGGAGTGTACAAGGCCCCTATCCTATCTTGGCTCTTCCTGGGAACTAAGGCTGAGAACAATTCTTGGAGATATTTTCTCATGGACAAAGTACAGCTAGTGCTGAAGGGGGCTCCAGAGAAGGGGCTTGACCTGGGGGGGAACTGCATCACCATTTGGCCTCCTAATTGGTGCTTTTTATCAATTATCTAATTTCCTAAAACTTATAAAATGTACTCACACCTGGAGGGGGAGGGTGGCTTTTGTGGACATCTTTCCATAACTGCTCCTGAAGGCCTTCATTAATGAGCCTCTTTTATATTGCCTCCTTACTAAAATTATCTCACATTTCATTTCCAGGTTGGGAAAAAGGCAGTAAAGGCACATGATGAATATAGCTATATATCACTACATTGACCATAGATACATTAAAGTTTAGAAAAATCCAAGTTAGTAATTTAATGTATTAATTAATATATATTTTTTTCCTAATCAGTTTTGATAATTAAATATTAATTTTGCCTGCCCATCCTAACATATAATGGTGATACACCTATATTTTGGTAATAACACCACCAGCAAAATATTTAAATTCTGCTATAAAGTTGATTACTTCATTACTATCATTACTATTTTTACTAAGTTATATCTATTGACATAGGCCTAGATTTCACAGTCTTGAACACAGCCTTCCTGACTGTGGGTGAGCTTTTGCCTCTATGGACAGTTTTTGTGAAAATTACCCTCAATTTTTGTTCAAAGGATTTGAAGAGTCTCTTTATTCATCAGAACTATAAGAAACCACATATCAAGGTATCATGACCCCTTTAACAGTAACAGTGGAAAACTCTACAGTCAAGCACAGCCCTGAACCTAGGTTATTCTCCCAATAGTGATGAACTTGGGATGGCTTGAATTCTAACTTCAATTACAAGAATTTATCTTTCAGAGCCATAAAAAAAGAAGCTCACAAAAATGGAAAAACAAATGCATTACCCACTCTACTACCACATTAAGGCCACAAAATTAGGAACACGTTCTAGTAGAAGGGGACCTGAGTTAGTTAAACATTAATCTGATCCACTTTGAAAAAGCTCCATGTTTTATGCGACAAATGTAATAAAAAATATGTGTATTAAATTGCATCCTTGACAGGATGAATGCTATTACATTTGCAGCACAACTACCTGAGCTGTGAACACACACTGAAGCCTGTGATGGCATGTACCAGATTGGGAAAATTTTAGAAAAGGGCTGGGGAAACATTCCAGAGTGAGAACAGAGTGACATCAAAGGGACAAAGCCATAATGGGGTATTGACAGTTACACTGAGGAGTATTTTTGGAAGATCTGGATGTCTAGAAAAATCATGTTTTTGACGATGAGATGCTAAGCAAGTGAGGTATAGAATCCCAGAATGTTTTGGGTTGGAAGGGACCTTAAAACTCATCCAGTTCCATCCCCCTGCCATGGTCAGGTGCACCTTCCATTAGACCAGGTTGTGTCGCATGATGTGAGAATCTGGTCATTACCCTGTCCAAGAACTGAGTAGCTGCTGGATTTGGGAACAGGGATAATAAAAGCCCTTCCCCAAAGCTGTCAGGTGCTGTGCATATGTCCATCAATTCCCCTTCCACTGTGCAAGAAAACATAGGTTTCCTCACAAAAGAGGATTTTTAGTAGAGGTCTTAAGACTGAGCTTTAGGTTTCATCTTGCCCAGTCATAGGTTCTCCTCCAGCTGGACTGAAGCTGCACCACGTCCAACAGGCACAATTCAGCTCTCCAATAATTCCCACCCTGAACCTCAGGAGGCTGAAGCAAGAGAGAAGAGAGCGCTTCTCACACCTCTGTGTTCCCTCACAGTGGTGATCTCCATCTTAATGCCCAGTAGCGTATCCTTCATGTGAAACGCAAACTGCGCTCTGCTGCTTCTCAGGCACACCTCAGCTGTGTGGGTGAGCTCGGCATGTTTAACAGTGGAGCGAGCACTCGTTTGGATTGTTTTGGCTTGATTTGTCCTGCTTGGGGTGGGGTTTGGTTGGATTGGCATGGTTTGGCTTGCTTGGACTTGGTTTGGCTTGGACTGGCATATTAGGGGCTGGTTTGGCTTGTTTTGGGTTAGTTTGGGCCACTTTGGATTGTTTCGAGGCCGGCCCGCTCCATCCCCTCAGATCCAGCCCCCCACCCAACCGTCCCCACCGCGCAGCACCCAGGCGAGCCCGGCGCCCATTGGCCAGCTCCGCCTTCCGCCCGCGCTGCTCTACTTCTGATTGGGCAGGTTTTCAGTCAATCTTTCACCTTCCGGCGTTCCGATTGGCTGCGCTGGGGGGCCGGGGCGTGCCTGTGCCCCTCGGGGGTCGGCTGGGCTCGGGTCCGGGCGCTCGGTGCGTTATTCGCGGCGGCAATCCCGGTAACATTCCCGACGGCATCCCTTGCCGCCATGGAGCTCTCTTGCCAGGCGCTGAGAACGACCCACCAGGCGAGAGAAGCGGTGAGAACCGGCAAGGAGAGTGGCTCGCGTCGCGGTAGCGCGTCGCGGTTGCCATGTCAACGGGAGGCGGGGCGCTCTGCGCATGCGCGGGGGGTTGGTGTTGTCATGGCGGCGGGGACGGGCTTGGGCATGGTGGGTGGGGGCGGGCGTGGGTGCTCTACAGCCCCTCTCTAAATGGTTCTGGGGCAGTAGGCACGGCCAGAGGACAAAATCTGTATTCCTCCACTCGCTCTTGTTTGAAAAAGTCCCGGCTGTACTGCCCCATCCTTGGTAGTGTGCCAGGTCGGATTGGACGGGGCTTGGAGCAACTGGGGTGCTGCCAGGTGCTCCTGCCCATGCCAGGGCTTGGAAACTGGATGGTCTTAAGGTCACTTCCAACCCAAAGCATCCTGTCATTCAGTGATTCTATGGTTCTTGCTCTATAAAGCCCAGAAACAGCAAGATTTTGCTGAATTTCATAACCTGTTCTTTTGGTTCCATCTGCTGGTTAAATTACACCAGAGGGAGAGGAGCTGCAGGGATGCTGAAAGCCTTTCTCGTAAGGCTGTTGGGTGCTGTGCATGCATACACCAATCCTTCTTCCCACTTGAGATTGAAGAGGACAGGATTCTTCACAAAAAGGCGTTTTGGGAGGAGTCCTGAGACTGAGCTTTTGGTGTTAAATCAGCCTCTTGTAGAATCATAGAATGTTCTGGGCTAGAAGGTACCTACAAGGATCGTCATGTTCTTACTCCTGGCCTTGCAGAGCACAGCAGAGTCACACCATGTTCCTGAGAGCATTGTCAAAACACTCCTGTAGCTCTGGCAGCCTTGGACCACTCCCTAGAGAGCCTGTTGAGTGCCTGACCACCTTCGAGGGGAAGAACCTTTTCCTGATACCCAGCTTAAAACTCCCCTGACCCAGTTAGTTCCATGAAATTCCCTTGGGTCCTGTCAGTGGTCACCAGAGAGAAGAGATTGGTTCTTGTGCCTCAGTTTCCTCTCCTCGGGAAATGTTAATAGGATAGATATATTTACCTAGGAATGGGATCCTCTAGCACAGTCTCTTTCTGAGCCCTAAAGTGAATTCAGATCTCGAGAATGGAGCCTAAGGGTGTAGTATTGAAACAGCATCAACATGCAGGAGGAGAGGAGAAAAGGGGACCTGATTTTTAACCTCACCAGCGGGGATTTGCATGGCCTTTGTCCCAAGGCAAAGTATGGTGCTGGATACTAAATGCAGAAATATTTGTGGGACTGGGAACTGGAGCTCAAGAGCTCTTCCCTATCAGCTGTGCTACAGGATTTGGTTTGATGTGCTTTTGGTAAACTGGTTTCTCCACAGGCTTTTGGCAGGATGGATCTGAAGATAACAGTCTATATTTTGGGTATAGAGATGAGGGACTCATTTGTGTTTCGCAGAGGAGCAAAAGTTTAGAGCCTCTTTTTTTAATTAGTGACTTGAAGAACCACCTGAAGCTGCCAAGAGGATTTTTTGCTTCTTGTTCCTAGTCATAAGTTCTATGGTAAGCTTGCTGTATGTCTTTAATTATGAAAGCTTATTGTAATCCTTGAAAAACTTTGGCAACTCTATTGTTTGCAGCAGGCTTGTATAATTGGGAAGAGAGAAGAGGGCAAAGCGCCCTTTCTTTGTCCTAGGAAATTCTATTCAATGTTAGCCAAGTTATACATTGTTTAAAACTCACCAGTTCCATTCTCTCCTTGTGTTTCTCAAAAAGTACAGTCAGCAAGCCAGACAAGAGCTGAACATTCAGCCTTCTGAAAGCCTGTAAAGGGTGCAAATATCCAAAGGGCTGTGGGGAATGGAAAGCTGTGGGAATACAGGGTGGTGGAGGGAGTGAGGAAAACCAGGTGAGCCCATCAAGCCTCTCTGTCCTGGCACATGGTGCCAGCTTGATTTTGAGGAACTTCATACTTGTCAGCATCCTGGGATCCCAAAGACAAAGAAGGAAGGGGCTCTGTGTGTGTATTGGGATTAGTGCTTTCCCTGTGTGATTGTACAGCCACCTGGCTGCCTCTTGCCTGCATTCCTAATCAGAGATCTTTCTGAACACATCCCCTTTTGGATGTCCTTAGACTGCATACACTAAAGCAGAATAGTTCTTATTCCCAAGCTCCCCAGATGATGACTTACTCTTGTAGCTCTTTATTTTTCATCCCAACAAATGCAGAATATATGGGGTCAAATGATAATGAAACGTTACTGAGTTAAATTAATCTTTAAATAGGTCCATTAATTTCAGGAAATTGCTCAAGAGGCTTAGTTGATTTAGAATGTAAATGCATTTTAGTGAAAGGTGTGGAAATTACTAAACAAACAATTGCACCTAAAGATGCTCAACTGTTAGAGTTTAGTTTAAAATGAAGAAAAAAAAAGGAATGTGTGCCACTATTTTGTTAAGGCAAAAATAAAGAAAATAACACTATACGTGTTGAAGCTAATTAGTTAAGTGCTCAACTATTTAGTTTTTAAAGCAAGATCACATTTAAGTGCCTTAAGGTTTTATTAATTTCATGGACCCCAAAATCCCCTATAGTAATTGAAAATTTAATTACATATGTTTTTTTGTTCTTTTAAGAATGGAAGCTTATTAAGCTTTAAACATTTAAACATCTATTGAAATACCAGTGGCTATAAAAAACATGCAATTCTAAATACTAATTAAACAGGACGGCTAGATCACTCTAAAGCTAAACTGAATTTTAAGTAAATTTACACTAGTAAGTACTCCTGTTTTTTTCATGCTGTGTAAGATTTGCCATTTCCTCTCTAAGCACAGCAGAAGCCCTAGGCAGTGTTAGCATCTGCCTGGACTGTGGCAGGCAGGTTTTTTGGGAACATGAGTGCAGTGGGTCTGTCCCTAGAGGACAAACTGGAGCTCAGGACAGCAGACCAGGGTGGGCAGAGAGCTCTTTTAAGGAGATAGAAAAAGCTTCTGGTGGCACTCACACAGACAGAGGCTCATCTACCTCATGGAAAGAATGTGTGCTAAAATAATGGTGAAAGAATAATGTGCTAAAATAATGGCTAAAGTAATAGTGAAATGCAGGAAAGGGATTGGTGGGACTGGTTGGACAATGATCTATGTGCCACTGGTTCTCCAGATTCGAGACTTCGTAACAATTGCACGTTGAAAGATGTTTGATCTCTGTTTTATAGAACACTCACAGAACTGGGCTACCAGAGATACCTCGGTTTTGTTTTTCAGGTCCAACCTAGTACAAGCCATTGTCAGTCGATGAACTGATTAACAGCTCCGTTAATTTTCTTCAGACACGTCTGACTTCTCAAAATCAGCCATTGCTGTTTGCATTCTTCTTAACAAAGATTAAAGACAGAATTAACCTCTCAGTCTAAACTCTCATCTCATTTTTAGATGGAGCTGTTTTGCGATGTAAATGTTCATTTTTCCTTCTGTTTGGTCAGCACAACCAGAAAAATATCGCTGTGTCAAGGTTGAAGTAGGTGGCTCACATGTAGACACAATGTTACCTACCCTCAAAGCAAGTCTTTACTTAAATGATTTGAGATGCTTCCAATCACTGTATCACTATTTATACTAGAACTTAAAATGCTTTAAGGATAGCTGAAGTAGCAAAAGGGGACGAACAGCAGCAGATGACATGCCAGAACACAAATATTTTTCAAGGGAAGTTCCAAGCATGGATCATGAACCCTGTCAGTCCATCAGGCAGAGGCAATTCCTCTCTTGTCAGAATATCCATGTTTATTACATGAAACACTTGATGTGTTTGTCTTCTGTGGCAGCCACTCTGTTTGCATACTGTGTTTTAAATACTCAGAGGTAGCTGTAACCTTGCCCTTTGATATGTTAGCAAACACAACAGTTAATCTTCCTCAGCATAAATCTTCAGGAGCAGTTGCATTTCAAAGGGTATACAGGTGGGATTCTCAGCAAATGATGACTCCAGCTTCCTTCTTGCACCTCTAGATGTGTTTAGGAAGATTCAGGTCTTCCAGGAGAAATGGCAAAAGGGTGACAATTCAAAATCTGTTTTCCAAGCACCAGCATATCAAAGATTAAGAAGGAAAAGACCCTTTCAATCCGAGCATGTATCTTCTCTCCTTCCTCATGCCAATTCTCGCAAGTGATTCATTTCTTGTTGCAGCACCTCCCAGGAACAAGTCTACTTCATTCAAGAGTTACCTATCTGCAAAACATTTACACAGCACTCCTTTCTCCCCAAAATGGTTCAGAAAAATTGCCTCTGTACCACCACTGACACGGTATTGTAACTTCCTTTTGGAAACACTTTCTCAAGAAGGTATCAAGAGTAGTAAAGGTAGAAAGAGATTATGATTTTTCACTTTTCCCCAGCCAGTTTTAGCCTTCATTCTAGTAAACCAGAATGAATGTTCTATGAATCTTTTTTGCAATATGCGAAATGCCAATACACGTTGACTCTGCAGGAAACGTTAAAAACAAACCCCAGCTTTTCCTTAGTCGTGACACTAGATGGCCCCACGACTGAAGTAAACGTCCCAGGAAATACCTGCTGGACTGAGATACTTTTTCCCAGTTCTACCTAGTACTTTCTACAGGCTGGCAGATTTTATTTTAAAATTAAAAAGTAGCTCATGGTGCTATCTCAAATGTTGAAATTAGCAGTGGAATGCCATGTGATACCCGGTGCTGTGTACAGAGCAGAGGGACGTCTAACCAAGCAAAGGAATGGTGCACAAAGAGGTAAATTTGTTTTGCACGACCCAAAAATAACCTTTGATTTTTGGAATAAATGATTCTCTGCTATCAGCAGTTTGCTATGATTTCTTTCTCTTCCAAGAGACAGGAAAGAATAGAGTGATGGTCTTATATATGTATATTTCTTTTGCACATCTTCTGGGGTTTAAGTCTTGGTGAGTAGTAGTTCCTTGGCATCTCTGTGCACCAGGCACAGGCAGAGAGCAGCCCAAGTCCTTGGTGGGGCTCTGTCTGCAGTATGAAGAGGACAGAAATCTGTTTGTCACCAGGCAGCACACTTGGGATGGGCTTTTTCTTGGGGGTGGATGCAGGCGCTGCTCAGCTGGGATAGAAGGGAGG
Source organism: Sturnus vulgaris (assembly GCF_052056855.1). Classification (NCBI taxonomy): domain Eukaryota; kingdom Metazoa; phylum Chordata; class Aves; order Passeriformes; family Sturnidae; genus Sturnus; species Sturnus vulgaris. The sequence goes on from NC_142283.1 coordinate 79,944,089, forward strand.
GAAGCTGGGGGTGGAAGCAGGAGCCTGTGTAGCTTTACTGTGCAGTGTGATCAGGGGTGTATGTGTGCTGTGCAAGGAGCAGCTGTTGCTTCTCTTTCCCCATCCATTAAGGGCCACTCCATGTTCACAAGAAATCACAGAATCACAGGAAAGACAGAATACCTCAAGCTGTGGGGCGACCCATGAGGATTATCAAGTCCAAGTCCCAATGCCTCCCAACCTGAAAGAGGAGGAAAGTCATTAATTTCCCTAAATGTGTGTTTGGCCATGCCTACTTTCCTTGTGGTCAGTGACAAGCCCTAGTGAGGCAGGCCAAAGGCAATGGGCTGATTTCTAGAGCTTTCATTGTAGCGACTTTTGTTCAAATCGTAGAAGTTTTCTGCAGACACTGAGCATACATGGCATGTTTCATCAGAGTAAAGGTTTATTCCATCATTTATTCCATCATCTTGCATGTTTCCATTTCCCCTTTTCCTCTACTTGATATTGCATCTGATACTGTCCCAGATGAAGCTTCACTGAATGAAGACAAGGATGTTTTATGCTGCCTTGTTTTTATTGCTGAACCATTTATGAATGACTTTGGGTTCTCCAGTCTGTGCCAAGACATCCATGGGAGTGACTCCATAGTGAAATTTCTTCGTGCTGAGCCCTGATTTTGGTCAGTCTTGTATTAAAATAGTGCAAGTTCTGTGTTATCCCAAACCGCTAATTCTTCCAGTGTCTGCGTTTCATTTGTTTATACATCAAGGCCTATGAAATGGGAGGTGTCAGCAAGTGTTGCAGCTGGTTTTTGTAGTAGAGTCATGCAGATCCCAGGCCTGTTCACCTGCTCCCCTTCTCCAGGCACTCAGAGAACAGGTTTCTGGTTGCAAGGGAAGGACAAAGCCTGGATGGAGCACAAGGTTTCCTTGCACAGTCCCTGAAGCATTGAGGTCTGCAAGAATCCTGCCCTGAAATTCTCTGAACATGTTGGGAGCCATAACCATAGTAAGGGAAGTAAGTTATTTGTTCAACCCTAAAGTAATTTTCACTTTTCTAGGAAAAGATTTCTACCCATCCCGTAGCCCTGATAATGTGTAAGAAAAATTAGATTGAAAACCACTTTCCTTGTGTTTATTAACAGTGAGTTGTTTTACAGATCTTACATGCTGTTGTGTTAATTTGTTTGTTTCCAGAGGCTACATTTAGATGCTGTTTACAGCAATAAAGAGAATATTACATTTGATCTAGAGTTCTGTCTTAATTCACAGGAGGAGATGCGAACAGAAGCTCGTCGGAAAAATCTCCTCATTCTAATTTTGCATTATTTAATCCAGGAAGGGTATGTTTTTTAGATAATAGTGCTCTACCCTTGTGGAGTTGTGTGTATCTGACCTGCTGTACTGCATCTTTCTGTCCTCTACTGCCTGAAGGGACAGTGTGGGCCTTTGGGTTGATGTGAGGAAGTGGTAAACTACTATGAGATATCCTTACAGTTTGCTTTGCTAAATTGTTTCTGAAATAATAAGTTTCTGAAACAAAAAATACTGATATAGTTTAAAAATACTTTAGCTTATTAAAATAGTTTAGAGTTTCTACTTCTATAAAAATAGGGTTCTACACAGGTTAAAGATACCATATGCTTACTAGTGCCATTGTTTGCTTCTTCTCTCAGAAATCAGAGTAAGATAATGACTCTCAGTTTTTTGATATTTGTTTTGTTTTTAAATTACCAGATATGTTGATGCTGCAAATGCTTTGGAACAAGAGACAAAATTAGGTTTACGAGGCTTTGAAGTTTGTGACAACATTGATCTTGAGACAATTTTGATGGAATATGAAAGCTACTATTTTATAAAGTTTCAAAAGTATCCTAAAATTACCAAAAAGGTCCTGGACACTGGTATGTGGCTCTGTTCCCAAAAGAAAGCTTTTGTTTCTAAAGTCTAAAATGTGCATTTTCCTGCTATGCTCACAGCCCTTGTCATACATGTCAGCATTTAATGTTCCAACCCTTGCAGTTACAGATCTGTCGTTCTAGCACCAGAAGGCATCAGAATTGAGAGATGAGACTTTGCGCCCTTCTGCTTTTCCTTCTTTCTTTATATAAAGGAACTAGAAGATGGCATTTTTCTGTCTTTTGAAAGCTGCCTTGGTATTGGAAAATGTCAGCTAAGCACAAAGCTTACAGCATTATGGATTAAAAACAAAGCTATGTTTATCCACTCTCTTCACATGGGAACAGAATAGTAAATGAACGGTACAGAATAAGGCAAATCAGAATATGAGCATACTATGACCTTGAGAGCCTGAATGGTTTTGTGCTTGATCACAAAATGTAACTTGGAGAAGCCATGAGAACAGCTGTATGAGAGTAAGTGATGAAGAGCTTGCAGGATATAAGTTTGGATTAGACATTAGGAAAAAGTTCTTCATGGAAAGGGTTGTCAAATCCTGGCACAAGCTGCTCAAGGAAGTGATGGAGCAACATCCCTGAAAGTGTTCAAAACACGTGGATGTGGCACTCATGGGTCAGTGGTTGCCACTGCAGGGGTGGGGGAATGATTGGATTGGATGGGTTTAGAGGTGTTTTCCAGCTTGAAGGGCTTACTGGTTATTTGCTTGAAAAAGGCATGTATATATAGAATCTATGGATTGGTGTTAATACAAAGAGGAAGAACAGGCCTGCAGGACAAAACAAAAAAGATTCGCTTTGAGTTGAGAATGAAAATGTATTGCAAAGCACTTTTTCACCTCATGGTCAAACTGAGCAGTAGTAAAGACTGAATCCAAGTAAAAAAGAATTCCCAAAAAGCCACCCTTGGACACTTAAAAGCTCTCATGATACATTTCTTGGTCAGTGAAGCTTCTTGGGCATGGAGTATTCTGCTATTACCTAAGCTCAGATTTGTGACCATGCTGGCAGGGAGGCTTCATCCTTTTGCCCTAAAGCATAGGCAACCTCTTCTACTGCACTGCACGTAGTTTGCACCATACTCTAAATTGTGCCCATGGCCAGACTTGGGTATCTAAATAAAATATTTGGGGTGATGCTCCTTCCTACTGAATTCTGTGCAGCACTCTTGGCTAGTCCTGCAGTAGCAAGTTGGGCATTTCCATGCTGAATTCCAGATGGAAGTGTTGTAGATCTACCCACAAGATTACAGGTTGCTCCATGAGCTCTGCTGCCTCTAAACACATCGTGTTCCCAAGCTCCTTCAGGGAAAGAGCTGTTTGGGAAGGGTTATTTTATGGAAGTGTCTGAGAATCATGAGTGTGAGAGCATGGTGCAGAGAGCACTGAAATGGAGACATGTTTTGGAGCAAGCAGGGACATGCTGGTAGCATACAAATCCTTGACTTTATGAGTTCACATCTGGGCTTTGTGAGTTTGACATTTTGTGAAAAAAAACCTCTCCTTTGACAGAAATTGTTTCAAATTATATAAATGCAAAAGATAACATAGTTTGATAACTAACCACTATTGCAATGTGACATTTATTCTGTCTCCTTATGTTGAACTTGATTCCACTTCAGAGAAGTAAGGCAAATTCATATTTCCCAATTCAGAAATGAAAAAAATTATTAGCATTAAATAAGCATTCTGTGTGATAAATTAAATTACTGTACTTAATCTAATTTCTGGTAGTATCCATTTTGCTGTGAACATGATACTAGTTTTAAAATGTAAGCAGAGAAACCGAAGACTGAATGAGCTAAAATGTAAAAAGCTTGAAGCAAAACTACTTTCACCAATACCAGTTTGTTTTCAATAAGGTTTTGCAAACTTGCAGTGCTTATACTCCTGCTGTTCCTGTTTATGCATTATTATTTCCAAGGTCATTATTGTGTGCTTAAAAAATAATTTTTAAAGGGAAAAGAAAGTTCAAATTGCCATCTTTTATATTCTTAATTATTTTCCATTTTAATTTTAATTTTGCTACAGCAGAAAATAAACAACTGAGAAGTGGAGGAAGAGCAAAAAGGTGAGAGATATATGTGGGGTGTTTTTCTCCTAGAAAATTCTCCTAGTAAAAAAAAAATATACACAGTGGTTAAGATAATGTTGTGATACCAGGAGTACCAAAGTCTAGAGCCATGCTCCTGACTGTGTGGTGCATTTTTTCTGGATGTGTTAGAGGAAACTAGAGACTTATTTCCCAAATGGAAAGGCTGACAACTTACAGAGCTTTAGCAATGTGGATAAAGTGGGGTGGGGTGTTTGAAAAAAGTAGGCATTGAACTCTGCTGTGATTGAAATTAACACCATAACTTCAGTGGGAGCAAAGTTAGCCTAAAACTGCTTTATGTGAAAGCTTTGGTTTTCAATCTTTTGGCATTTTGAAGAAAAAAAAAATAAGTCATGTGAGTCTTGTATTATTTTTCTTAATTCTAGGGCAGCAACTTCTTCTCAGAGTGTACCAAGGGTGAAACAACAGACAGTGCAACGACCAGTGTCAAAAACCTCACCTGGGAGTACAGCAGAACCTAAATCCTCCACCAAGAAGAGCCCCAGACAGGTTTAAATGTGTTTTGTCTTGGCAGCAGTACAGTTGAAATTAATGTAATTATGTCTGGGGAATCTGTAGGCAGCAAGAGTATGGGAGTTACACGATTAATAATTGTGCAACTAATGGGTTTTACTGATTATGTCACTTAACGATTATAGGTACAAGAATTCAAGAGAATTTCTGGCCATGACTTTGGGGGCAGTCACAGGCAAAAAATAGAGGAAAAGGAGGTATATAATCCAATTTATATGGAAAGCAATCAGAGTTTTTCTATTAATACCAATATATTCATACTTTAGTTCCAGAAAGCAAAACAAACAAATAAAGAAGAAAGTCTGGTGTGAGTTGTAAGCATCTTCACAGTGTATAAGTTGTTCGAGACTGGGGGAGTAATTTGGCTCTCTAATGTTCGTTTGAGAGTCTCATTTTGGTGAGATTGCTGGGAAACCTCCTTTATTATCAACCCTTTACAGAGGGTAGAGCAGGAGCAGCAGGTTGCTGGGCAAGCACTGTGTCTATTACAGCCTTTTTTTGAGGGCCTGGTTATATTTCTGCACTAAGAGGAACTCTCCTCTGACCTATTGCTGCCTCTAAAATACCCCAAAACGTTGCCTTTTGGATTTTACAGCAATAACTGCTGTGAAGTAAATACATAATCCTAAAATATCTCCTAATTTCGGAGTTGACGTGCTGTGCCTTTTACTTGGCCTGTCATTTCTGCTGTTTGTGAGAGTTGCTTCTTTTGTGAGATGCAGTTTTCTGCTCAGAACATGGGGTAACTTCACTGCTGAGCTCCAGAGCTGGGGATTTCACTTCTATCACTAGACAGGTAACATTTAATTAAATGAGTAGTGGTGTTTAAATGATGAGTATTTCTCTTGGAACTTCATCTGGGCCTGTTTTAAGAGATGGAATGATACCTATAGTGTAGTATCTTCAATCCATTTACTTGGCAACACATTTGTTTTAAAAGACATTTTTCTTTAGAATAGCAATGGTGCAGAAACTCTGGATCAATCTAATTTTGGCTTAAGTATCTCAGGAATCAGCAAAACTGGAGGAGACAGCTCTCACCCAAGAAAGGTTGGTGGAAACCTGGTATGTGGTTTATCAGAGAAATATGTATGTGGAAATAAAAACCACAGAGGTTTTCAAAAATATCAGATGGTAGGGTTTTTTTGTCTATTTTTATATAAAATTTTTCTGTATAGTCAGCTGAAGAGTCAGTTTTATAATTTTGTATAAAAAGTTTTATAATTCTTTGCATAGGAGGCACTTTTTAATTAAATACTACTTCAAACATATGCAGAGAGGAATATTTCTTTTTTTAAAACCCAGTGGTAAATAACTATGATTGAAGATAAATTTTGAATTCCTAAATCAGATAATAAAAGGCTCTGCAGTTATTATTGAATTAACTGAGTTATGTGTTCTATCCCCATTGCTACCATGTTTTTTGGCGCAAATTTTTCCATAATTAGACTGTATATGCAGTAAGGAAACACACTGCTGTAATTGCAAGCAAAATTTGGTCCAGTGTATTTTTAAGAGCAGAACTACCACCGTGGTAAAGCCTACAGCAACATTGTTTTTTCTTTAGAGCCAAATAATTGACTTCCGCAAGATGATTCAGGATGCTGTCAAAGTGTCAGCAGATGGAATTCCCTTGAACAGCCTTAATTGTGATCCAGATCCATCAGTAAGTGTTTCTGTTCATATTTCCATCCAATCAATATGAACTTGAGTTTTGCACAACCAGGAACAAAATAAAATACTGCAGCAATGCTGGTTTTTTTCCCCCAAGTGCTAAAAAAGGCCTTGGATTTCTAAGAGGTGTGTTTCCTCCTTGAAGGGACAGTCATACTTGGTAGTGGTTTGTTTTGATGACAGTTGTTTATTCTGAACATGAAAGCAGGCAACAAATAAAAACGAGACCTATGATGGAAAAAAAATAAATTGCAGACACCTGCAGAACTTCTGGGGGTGAAATCCTGGCTCCTTTCAGCTCAGTATGTCTCTAGCACTTGACTCAGCTGAGACAGCAACAGAATTTTGATGGTTAGGATAAATTTTCTGTAAACACTTCAGACTCATGCCAGAACTTCTCAGATAGTGCATCTAGCTTTTGTGATGCTTGTCTGCCTGGCAACTTGCTACACTGGAAGAAACTATCCAAAAAGAAAATGTGACAGAACAGTGACCTACAGTTACATTTTTCATTCCTCTTAATCTGTGTAGGGCATATTTAGGACTACAAGTGCAATAAGAAAGTTGCTCATTTTAAAGTTGATTCAGGTTAGATTCTATCTGATGAAAAGACGATTTAATGCAAATATGATTTACTTCAAAATATTTATTATTACACATATTCCTGCAGCTTTAAAAGTTGATATTAATACAATGTATCAGTTTTTAAAAAAAATATTTAATAATTTGTCTAAAAGTACATGCAGTCTGACAAGAACTTACATTTTTCTCTTTTAGGAACGATTATTGAAACCTCTTAGTGCTTTTATTGGCATGACTGGTGAGATGAGGGAACTTGCAATGGTTATAAGCAAAGTAAGAGCAGATCTCCATGTCAATTGTAGAGAGATGTTGGTTATCTTTGTCATCTGGGAATGCTGCTTGTTTCTTTTTACTGTCACTGATACTGTTTATTCTTGAATGTGCAAGTTATTTTTCTCTTCACGTAACTCCCCAACAAATAATTTCTTTACATGTAATGCTGTTTCTTTCTGATGTACAGTGGGAGGAAAAAATTAAGACCTTTCCTTTCTAATGGGGAACAGGTAATTTAGTTGTGCTGTGCAGGCTGTCATGGCTTTCCTCTTTGCTACTGGAAAGAGAGATTTAAATATATTAGCTAAAACTAACAATTATGTAATGTTTTATCTAGCTGTGATCAGATGGTGGGAGAAACCTTGATACCACCCTTTGAGTGAAGTTTCCATTCCAGGCACTGGGCTGTAGTCAGTGTTGATGGGGGGTGCCAGCATCAGCAATATCTGAATTCTGAATGTATCTACTAGATAGCATCTACCAAAATTATTATTAAACCCTGGTATTCCTGCATGGTTTAGAATCAGAGAATCATTTAGGTTGGAAAAGCCATCTAAGATCATCAGGTCAAATCATTCCCCCAGCACTGCCAAGGCCACCACTGACCCATGTCCCCAAGTGCCATATCAACATAGCTTTTAAATCCCTCCAGGGACAAGGATTCCACCACTAGGTAGCCTGTGCCAAGGCTTGATAAACCTATCCATGAAGGAATTGCTCCTGAGTCTCCCCTGGCCCAGCCTGAGGCCGTTCCCTCTCCTCCTGTCCCTGTTCCCTGGGATAAGATCCCAAATCCCCCCCGGCTGTCCCCTCCTGTCAGGGAGTTGTGCAGAGCCACAAGGTCCCCCCTGAGCCTCCTTTTCTCCAGGCTGAGCCCCTTTCCAGCTCCCTCAGCCTCTCCTGGGGCTCCAGCCCCTTCCCCAGCTCCGTTCCCTGCCCTGGACACGCTCCAGCCCCTCGGTGTCTCTCTTGTCCTGAGGGGCCCAGAGCTGAGTCACTCATCCGAAAGGATTCATAGCACCACAGTGTTTGGCGCTGTTGTGACTTTCTACATATAAGCGTCACGATTGGTATCAGCTTGATATCATCTTTCTAAAAAGCCTGGAAGACTTTAGCAGACTGATTTTTATATCTGTGTGTGGCCCAAATTCTTGGTACACAAGTTTTGCATTTGACATTTAGTAGAACTTAAGAAATGTCTTAAGAAATGTCCCACCTCAAAGTAAGAAAATTCTCACTTGTTTCAGTTCCTATCTGGTCTTTTATTTATGGTAGACCTTAAAATAATGTTGTTCTTGCTGCTACAAAACACAAAAAAACAAAAAAAAACCAAAAAAGACCAAACAAAAAACCAACCAAAAAAACCCAACCAAACAAACAAAAAAACCAAACAAAAAAAAAACAAACAAACAAAAAAAAAACAAAAAAAAACAAAAAAAACCCAAAAAAACAAAACAAAACAAAAAAACCCCAAACAAACAAACAAAAAAAACCAAAAAAACCCCAAAGAAAAGCAATAAAATATTACTTTCCCTTTGTTATAGTGTGCTTTTTGAATTGTGCTCCATTATGGTATGTTCCTAGTCGCTATGGTAATCAACAATGTATAAATCAATAAAAATAAATAGCATGTTATATCTATTTCATATCACAATCTAATTTAATTTGGAAACAGTTAAGAAAGTCTCTACTTAATAGCAGAAATCTGATTCATCTTAATTCACTGTTAATAGAAAGGGAAAGTGTAATCTACTCTATATAAATAATTTTTTCTAATTGTATTAAATCAAATTTTCCCTATGGATACAACCACATAATTTTTCTTCAGTCTGTGTGGACTATTTTTGTTGGAGAGCAGAATTTATCCTGAGTATTTGTACTGAGGATATGATATTTTTTGCAGAACAATTAGCCCCTGGAACACAAAGCCAAAAAATATTATGAAGGCAAATGAAAAGATTCATAGAAGATTTGGAAAGTTTGATGAATTAAATGAAATTAATTTGAGTGCTTCAGGGCATAGACTAATTACCGTCTATCTTTTGATAGACGCTTAGGGGGAAAATTTCTTCCTGTTGCAGTTTCTCACAGCTTTTCTTGCAGCATATAAAATCTTGAATAGCATGGAGTAAATAGAAATTTTTCACTGTTACTTACAAGATGAGTAATAACATAAGAAGTAGTTATTAACATTATAATAGGTAATAACATAGTAATAGGTGCAGCCATAAAGTAACTGAGCATCAATTTAAAAAAAAAACCCAAGTATTTTCACATTGCACATGAGTGAGCTGAGGAACTTGTGACCACAAGATAAACATGTTTAAAAAAGATGGAATAAAAATTCACTGAAGAATGAATAAAGATGTTTCAGCTCAAAGATTCAGATGTAATTTGAATTACTGGAGTCCACTGATGGGTATAAACTTGAACCAATGTGTCACTATGATTGCTTTTACTTCTTTTTTTAAATATCCAATACTTGCAGCAATAGAGACAAAATATTAGGGTTGGTGAGCCTTCATACCACCATAGCTCTAGATATGTTGGTTGGTTCCTAAATCAAACTAACAGAAAACAGATATGAGGAAGATCTACTCAGCATCTACATTTGGTAGGAATATATTAGGGAAACTGAGGCCTGGAGGGGAAGTGATTGCTGTGTATGTTTCCCTCCTAGGAGGTGCCTAGCACCTAGAGTTGAATAATACAGCCTGTATCATTTGACAGCACTATTATTTTATCACTGATTCAATCCTTTTACTTTGTCAGACATCATTATCTGACTGCAGGAGGAGTTTTGCTAACAAGATGTAATGTGATGTACATTGCAGGACATTTATCTCCATAATCCAAACGTGAAGTGGGAAGATATTATAGGACTGGAAGCAGCTAAAAGACTGGTCAAGGAAGCAGTTGTTTACCCCATAAAGGTAAGGTGCTAAATAATTTTGAGAAAACCAGGGTTGGGCTCATTAGCTTGTTTCCTTGCAATTACAGTGGTGTTTTAGAGTTCTCAATATTTCTGTGGTTTTGTAGGCCATTCGTGTTAGAACTGTTGGTGTTCCTGTTTCATGCCAGAACTATTCCTGTTCCATCTGAAATGGTACATGCATTCTTCTATAGGGAAATTACCTTTCAGTATTAAAATTGTAAGAGTTAGGTTCAATTCTTTGGCATTGTAAGAAGTGCTGGATTTGGCCTTTATTAATTCCAGGAAAAATTATTTACAGAAGAGAATGTCACATCAATTGTACTTGAAAAAAAAACAAAAACACTGAAACCAGATTTCAAATAATAAGACAGCATTTTTCTCAGTAGTCATATCATGCATGCCACATTGTTTTGGTGTGGGTGGTTTTATGCCTCTCTTAAAATTTCTTATGTTCCTTGAATGTGCTAGGAGCAGTGAAAGTGGGGACTACAATGATACATTTTTAATCCCTGAATTACTTTTCTGCTTCTACAGTATCCAGAACTGTTTACTGGCATTCTGTCCCCTTGGAAAGGATTATTGCTGTATGGACCACCAGGTATGGAGAGCTTTTTACCACATCTTTGTGTTTGTCGTGGCCTCTTGTTTTGTCCTGTAGATAAATCATCAATGTTAATTAGATCAGATGGTTGAAAAAGAACGTTTTGTATATAAATTAAAAGGAGGGAATGTTGGAAGATTATGTCCATCTCTGACACTCAAACTTGGCTTTTCTTATGAGCCTTGGCTATTTTTATACCCGAATCTCCCAGAGACAGTACTTACACTAACAGTTCAAGACACCAGACACTGAGATCTCTGTTTTTACTTATCTTGGGCCATTTTAATCAAGTTTGGCACGATCCTATGATATGTCAATAAATCTGCCATGGACTTGCCTCTGTAGTGAAAAATGTCCTTCCTTTCTTCTGCTTTTAGGGGTTATTTTGGGAATGGGGAAGCTTTGGCTTCTTGCAGCTGGATGTTTTCCTTGTCAGTGCAGCTCCCTGCTCCCTCTGTCCCACTTTGACACAAGGATGTGGCTGGAAGGGAGCAGAGGGCACAAGAGCCACTTGAGTCAGGTTGCAAAGCCTGTCACTGCAATGAACTCCATTTATTTTGTGAATGTGTAGATGTTCCTACCACAGAAGGCATCTGATCATTTCGGCATGCACTGCCTCAGGATTTGGAGAATGCATTTGCAGTTCTATGTTACCTGAGTTTCTCCAAACAGTCCTGAAATGGACACAAAATATTCTGAAGGCTGGAGCCCCTCTGCTCTGGAGCCAGCCTGGCACAGCTGGGGCTGCTCACCTGCACAAGAGAAGGCTCCAGGGAGAGCTCAGAGCCCCTGCCAGGGCCTGAAGGGGCTCCAGGAGAGCTGCAGAGGGACTGGGGACAAGGCAGGCAGGGACAGCACACAGGCAATGGCTTCCAGTGCCAGAGGGCAGGGCTGGATGGGATCTTGGGAAGGAATTGCTGGCTGGGAGGGTGGGCAGGCCCTGGCACAGGGTGCCCAGAGCAGCTGTGGCTGCCCCTGGATCCCTGGCAGTGTCCAAGGCCAGGCTGGACAGGGCTTGGAGCAGCCTGGGACAGTGGAAGGTGTCTCTGGTCATTGTAGGGTGTTGGACTCAATGGCATTTAAAGATCCCTTTCAACCCAAACCATTCTATGAGTTTTTGACTATTTTTACCTGACTGGTAGTAGAATGAGGGGAATTTATTAAAACATTTACATTTACATTCCTTTGGAGAGTGAATTTCTCAAACACTGTTTTTTGTAGGTACTGGAAAAACTTTGCTTGCTAAGGCTGTTGCCACAGAATGCAATACAACCTTTTTCAACATATCAGCATCCACCATTGTCAGCAAGTGGAGGGGTGATTCTGAAAAACTTGTCCGGGTAAGAATTACTAACTCGTTCATTATATTTTAGCAAACATCATGTTCCCCCTTGAAGAACTGGGGTTCAGCACAGGACTGGAAACAAGTGTTCATCTGATACTCATAATCTTTCCTGATTTAGACAAAACATGACTTTGATTATACCTAGTTCTGAAAGCAGGAATAACGTCACTTTTGCAGAAATCTCATAATGGATTCTTGCTGTGGGCCTTCAGTTCTGTAATGGGAGATGGAGCAGATGTTCTGAAGGCAGCAAAGATCTTTGACTGCCTGATTAGGAGTCAGACAATCAGAGTTCCAAACTAGTGTGTGCTTAGTGACCTCTTCAGAGCACTTCACATCCACTTTGCAGGGGTTTGCTCCTAGGCACCCTGCAAAATATAATTTAGATTCCCAAGTTCTTCATGGCACAAAATGGGCAAAGAGCTCCCTTGTCACAAAGATCTTCCAGTCAAATGCAGATGTAATGTTGTTTCAAGGTAGTTTGCTGGCAAAGGAGTAAATGCATTTTTGTGGATAAACTAGTGAGAGGTGTGCATGGCTCACTCATGGTAAAAAAAAATTCAGGGGTTCACGTGGGCATTCTTGCCCATCTGAATCTCTCCATAACATCTGCCATCTCAGTGGAAATCCACAAGCCCTTAACCTGCCTTACCCTCATCTCCTGGGCTGCACTTCAGGTAAATGCAGAGCTCTTGGAAACAAATAACCATAGCAAACTGTTCCCTGCAAATGGCATTATTACTCTCTTGAAATGTAGGCAGTGGCTGCAGCACATTACTTGTCCTGCCTTCTTTGTCCTTTAAAATGGTATATTTTTCTTCTGACATTCCCTTTCTCTATTACTGATCCTCTTGACATCTGTTTCAGTAGCTTCCTGGAATTTTCTTTTGTGGTAGGAGTATGTGGGGATGATCTGATTTCTGCCACCATCATCCAGAAGGCTTTTGTGAACATGCTGCAGCACATACATTGATATTGAATTTGTGGCATTTTACCCTTAATAAAACTTACAGCAGAATCAAAAAATGAAGTAAGATTGTGGATCAGGAGACCTCTAAGAAAAGTATTGTGTGAATTTATATATCCTAAAATCACATGAGACTGGTGATAGGAAAGTATATATGGGGTTTGTGGTCATTTGGAGGCATATCCTCTCATCCTGTTTTTCTCAGTTCTATACCATATTTCTGTGATTTTATATATTTTATGTATTATATTTCTAGTAAAATTGTATACTGGTCATGGTGTACTTGTTACTCTGGGCAAATAACTTAAACCCTGTATTTCATGCTCAAAGTGGTAAAAATAATATGTATATTTTAAATTTTTGGTTGTTTAAGTGTTCAGATTTAAAAGTACTGGACTAATATATATTGCTAGTGATACTTATCTGAAAACTCAAAAACCACTTTATTCAAGAACTAACAGTGTTTTCTTACTCCTAACACATGCCTCTCCATGTTTACAGGAAATTAGATGAAACTTCGTTCTTTGAAGAGCAGATCCACTTTTTTTTGTTTCAGCTTAATAGTTTGGGTTTTTTTTCATCGTGATTGTTCAAGAATTTATGTTTGTTTTGATCAGGGGAAAAAATGAGTGCTTGATTCTTATCAAAAAATCAGTGCATTTTCTTTCATTATGCTTCAGCTGACCTCCAATTTTTTTCGTCAAATCCTTATTTAAAAAAAAACCTACAAATGGAGCAACAACAAAAGGCACATGTTTAATCTCAGTAACAACTTAAGACTTCTCAGAATCCTCTGATGGATCATTTTCTTCTATCCCATTATTCTCAGGGCACTCTGATAGGATTTAGACAGAAAGATTTACACATAAAGACAGGATTACAAGGCTGTGTTCTTTATATCTCCTTTACAAACCTCTCAGATTTTGAGAGGATTCAGGGACCCTCAGCCTACCCAGAGCTTTTTCCCAGCAGATATCCCTTGGGATGTGGGTGCTGTTAATTTATCTTCCATGCCAGTTCACTTTAGTGTTAGTTTTTCTTTCACATTTCCTCTTCTCTCTGACAGGTGTTGTTCGAGCTTGCCCGGTACCACGCTCCTTCCACAATTTTCTTGGATGAGCTGGAGTCAGTTATGAGTCAAAGAGGCACTGCTTCTGGGTAACTGGTGGGGCCACTTTGGGGATTAAAAGAGAGAGGTGCAGTGGTTGTGTCAGTCACAGCAGAGAAGCTAGACAGGTTGTGTGAGCATTAGCAAGGGGCTGCAGGGACAGCCAGAGGGTGGGAGGTGCAGGGTTTTATAACCAGTTGTGGTGTACTTTAAAGGGATTTGAAATGGGAATAAAGGGCAGTGGTGAGGGATACAACAGGTGAATTGTTAGAGGTAAGTAGGAAGCAGCTTATTTTGTGATACTTTGAACATAGGCATAGCAGAGTAATAGAGAGTGTACACAGTGGAATGTTTTTTTCGTTAGTGGCAGATTTTGGTGGCATTGTCAGCACCTCCCATTGCAGGAGCAGGAGTATGTTGTTACTTGAATCCAAGATGTAGACAGTTTCCAGTTAAAAACACATGAAAAAGGTTAGGGATGGGAAAGAACCCAGAGAAATATAAAAATACTGTTACAACCCTTAGGAACCCATTACAGGGGATTCTATGTACAGTGAATTACGTGATCACTTTATTTATATTATATTGTTTGTCTATATTCTATGTTTACTCTTTGTAAATAGAATATGCCCTATTGTAAAGTTGCTATTTGTAGTCATTCTCGCTTAATAGATGCAAATTATGAGCCAAATTTGTCCTTCATATGTACATTTAAAAGCTCTCATTAACATCACTCGGCTATATATTCTAATAAGGGCTTTTATCCTAGCTGTTCTACTTATTTTTACATGTACTTATTAAATACAGACTTGGCATTGATGTTTGAATGCCTTTGCAGAAATAAGTCATTAAACCTGAACTGCAGCCCTTACCATCTAAGGTCGTGATGTTTTCCCTGGGCTTGATCCAGGAGTTTCCAAGAGCTTCACATCTGGAACCAAGAGTTCCAGCTGGTTTTCTGCAAAACACATTACCTGTATCAGGGCCAGAATTCTTAGCACTTTGCTTAAGTTCTCCTTTTCTGAAGAATGATTCTTTCTGTGTGGTCTCTGCCCCATTTCTAAATTCATATCAGTATGGCATATTTTTCTGTTTTCTTTTGATAGAACATTTTACAAAGTGTTTAATTCAGTAGTAGGTTTATCTCCTTGTGGCCATTTCACATTCACTCACAGAAAAATGCAACCCTGAAGAGGTAGGTGCACCAGTTATTTAATGGCAACTATTACATTAAAAGAATTCACTGCTATGGATCAATCAATCAATCAATCAATCATTCAATCAATCAATTGGAGCCCTAGGTATTTTGCAGTAAGTATTGGTCTTGCATGGAGATTAACATGAAGAAAAAAATAAAAATAAGTATTTTCTTTGGATTCAGTAATAGTGAATTCTCCTCACTTTAATGCGCTGAAAAGAGTCCATTTAAGTAATCATTAGAAAGCTTGATTTTAATGCTTAGATGTTAGCTAATGGAGCTTAATCATGCTTTGAACTGGGGCAAAACTGTGACAAGGACTCAGTTGCTGTTAATGACACTGTATAAATAAAGATGATTAATGCACTGAGCAAATAATATTTCTCTGAATCTTGGTAGTGGTGAACATGAAGGAAGTCGGCGGATGAAAACAGAATTACTGGTGCAGATGGATGGCTTGGCCAGATCTGATGATCTTGTATTTGTTTTAGCAGCTTCCAATCTGCCATGGTAAGATATCCAGAGAGTACATTTTGAATACATTTTCATGAGCTTCTAAGCACAGATAAAGATTTTATTTAGACTTTTGCAGAAAAAGCCTTGATATTTGGTTAAAGCATTTAAAGATTAATTTGGAGCTTTTACTTTTAAACTCTTCAATTCTTGCTATTTGTGTCACATGAGAATAATCCATAATAAAGTCAACATATGCTGGTCGTACCAGCTGCTAATATTTAAAATGGAGTATTTGATTTTATAGGCAAGTTATTTACTATGTTTAAGCTAAGAAGGGTTTTCAGCCGGGAACTGTAAGGTGCTTAAAACATCTGGTGCTTAGAAGGATACTCCATAAATAGGAATGTTGGATTTTACTGGTATCAAATGTGGCTTTGAAAAGTTGAGAGGCAAAATTCTTTGGTTTCTTCAACACAATTTAGTATAGAAGAAAAAGCACTTTAAGATTGGAACTGTGGAATTTCATCATGTTGGTTCTCAAACTGGGCAGGAGGTGTATTGGCAACAAAACAAGCTGGAGAGGATGAGGAAGGGAGGTAATATTGGTAATGTAACAATTGTGGATGTTCAGGAGAGGAGCTGCTGATCCTCACAGCACTGAGATCTTCCTGGATACCCCTGTCCCTAAAGGCACATGGACCTAAGTGGGTCTGTTCCCCTCTCACACGGAGAAGAGCAGAGGCTTGGTGTCAGAAGTGGAGAAGAGAGCAGTCCTGTTTCCCAGGAACTTCAAGCCATGGTCTGGGTGTCATTTGTTGGAGCCCAATGGGAAGTGTTCCCAGAATGACCTCGTGTGAGCAGCAGTTCAGCAGCATTGCAAGGGGCAAAACTTGAAATTTACTTAAAGATGCCTTGTTTAGTGAGATGACACTTGCCCAGTTCAGCAGTGTGACAGTCAGAGCAGGGCACCTAAAACCAGCTGGGAAGTGAGGGCTCTGCACCCACAAAGCCACAGGCTTCATTTATGGATTGTTTTTCAAGATTACTGATTTTTGGTTGAATCTTACAAGTCGCCATGGGGGAGAAATGTTGGAAAAGCCTCTCTTTGTGACTGGAGAGCTGGAGGTTGTGATCAGCAGACTGTTGGGAGTGTCTTGAGTTTGAATGTCACTGGGTGTGTAACTACAGCTGCTTCCCTTTAAGTACTTATGAAAAGTCTGAAGTCCTAGAGCATATATTATTCTGAAAATACAAATGCACCCTTTGGTTGTGCATATCATAAAATGTTCTCTCACAAAGTCTGTGGTAATATTTTATTCCTCTTATAAACCAATCTCTTTTTTGTCAGGCCTGGATAAAAAGGTCCAGGGAACAGGCAGATAGAATTAAACAGCAGAAATGGAGTTTTTGCCTAAGAATTGAGACTCAAAGGTAATCTTTTCAAGCAGCCCCATGTGGCAGGTAAGCCCAGCTTGTCTTGTCCAGGGTTTTCATTCTCTTTAAATGAGAGAATGGCTGTGTGAACACCTAAATTTGTGTAGAAGTTAGCTGTTCCAAGTTAGGCTGGTCCTTATCTTGGCCCAAAAGTGTGAATACAGAGCCACCATGGGCTTTTTTTTTATAGCCATAATAGCAAATCTATGTTTTGGTTTCAGGGATTTATGTCTTGGACAAACTCATGAATTTAAATCAGTGCAAAATCCACCCCATTTTGTTACAGTAGCTGTATAAAAGGAACTGAGCTGAATTCGATTTAATTGTGTTCCAGTATTGTAAGAAAATGCTGAAAAAAATAACTGCTGTCTGTGTGGACAGTTAAGTTTGAAAGAGAATTAATACAGTATTAATACATTTGTCTCTTTGTTAGTAATCCACTATAAATGTTTACGTTATTGCAGCATTGTTGCCCTTTTAGAAGAAGCTCTGAGCAGTGCATTGTACCTTTCTGTGGTCTCTTAAATTATCCTGTGAAATAATTATCCATGCAGAGAGATTTCTGCATGTGTTTTGTTACCCTGTATCTGCCGTACACAATGAATAAGCTTTCTGGGAAGTTGTGTGAAATACACAGAATTCAGTTTTGAGTATTTTACATATTTGATTTTTGATCATTTTATAATACTGAAGTTCTAATTTCTGCAAAATTGCTTCCTTGAACCACCAAAATGACAGCCTTTTTTAAGGCTGAGACAAAACGACAAGATTTCTGTTTTGTGGGACCTGCCCTGAAAGAAAGCTGTCAGTCTGTGTAGGGACAAGAGTGGCAGCTGAGGTGTTCATTTATGGAAGTTTTATACCTGAGGCTTTAGAACTTCCCTTTGGACTTTTTCTCTTGTCTGGTGGAAATGTGCCTACCACAGAAAAAATTATAAGAAGGGGCTGGGCAAATGCTTAGAAAGGTGTTTGAGGGGGATGGAAGGCCTGGTGAAAGCCTGAGCTTTCACATCACTGGGGTTCTCCAGTCTCGGGGAATTTGGGATTATCTGCCTCCAGAGAGATCAGGAGGTTTTGGAGCTCTTTTAGGATCCCAACTATATATTATAGACTATTTTTATGAGTATTAGGTGACATTTAGCCCCACTGTCAGACCCAGACTGCATCTCCACCGGAATATTTAGTAACAAAATTTCAAAATACCTACTGCTACCTAAGTTGTGGCTTCACAGCACAGCCCTGTGCTCTTGCAAACATTTGTTAAGCTGGATTTCAAGAGATTTGTTTAACATGGATATTTATTGATCAGGGAAAAAAATTAGTACCAAGCTGCTTTTAGAAGAATGAAAAGAAGCCTAAACAAAGCTCTTTACACTGTCCTAAGCTGCACTGCAGCTATTGATCTTCCTCTTCAGCCTGTGCTTGCTGCCCAGCCCTGCTTTCTGCTGCTCATCTGCAAGGTGTTTCTATTGATAAATTACTTGTTGAAATGATTGAATATAAGTAAATAAAATAAAGGTTAGTGAAGGAATAAAGAGATCCTTAATCACACAGTTTCCGAATGCATCAGCACATTTAATTCAGTTTTCATTGCAGTGCTGTTTTCTTCTCATCCTTACCCTCAGGATGGGTGAAGTTGTCGTGCATGCCAGTAGATTCTTACCTTGCAACCCAAACCATTCTGTGAATCTGTGATGCCTCCTAATGTTAATTGCAAAAAGTCATCCATCTTACGAGTCTGTAGAGCTTTGTTTATCTTTTCATGAGCATCTCTCAGTACTGCCATTAGCTGTTGTTTCAGAGAATATTTAGGTTGGCTCAGTGCTTTGTATTCTGCTCTGGTTAATGTCACTTAACCTTACACTTGATGACTGACAAAATAATTCAGCAACAACCTAAACACTCAAGATAACAAAAAAACATTGTTTCTTTATTTCCTTCTTCAGCCAACAGGTCACTGTAACCTTTTGGATAAACAGAATCATAGAATCACAGAATCACAGAATGGTTTGGGTTGGCAGGGACTTTAGAGCACATCTAGCTCCACTTTCCTGCCACAGGCAGGGACACCTTTCACTAGACCAGGTTGTTCCAGCACCCTGTTTTTGAACACTTCAGGTGTGGGGCAGCCACAGAGCAGCTGTGGCAGAGCTTCTCTGGGCACAGCAGAGACTTCTGCTGGAGACTTATTTACAGAACATGGCAGAGGGGGCCCATAAAACTGTGCTCTTGGGGGGCCTGAAGCAGAAGGAGTGATGGAAAATGTCATCATTTGGAGGATTTGCAGGCTATTTGCAGAGGCTGGCTGTGGTTGGCCTTTACCTGCAAAGGCTTTTTAAAGTACCGTGTGGGCATCTCTAAAACACTGAGAACTTTTGTCCTTTTTACATAGATGGTGTTAATGTGGGTATTAATATGGTAAAATAAGAGCAAGGTTATATCAGCCAGAGTAACTATTTCCAGCCAAGCGAGGCAATTTTAAGAAGTTTAGCTGAAAAATACATTTGCAAGGTGAAAGGAGACTAACATGATTCTTTCTGCTGAGTGGGACCCTCTGCAAGAGGCATTGCACTGAACATTGGACAGCACCTGAAACAGCCTAAAAATACCAATAGTAATATCAATATAGCAACAACTGTTGATTAAAAAATTCTGATATTTAATTCTGATGCCTTGATTAGTAGCACAGGGGTGGATCTGAGTGCATTCCTGTTGTCCTCTGGGCTTCTGTTTTTCTGTTTCTTGTGTTCATTGTTTGGATCAGCACATGTGGAACAAGTTCTCCCAAACCAAGACATTTCTGGGGAGAGGTTCACTTCTGTTCCTGCAGAGCTGGCAGCCGGGCATGCTAAGGCCTGGCAGGCACCTGTGTGGAGATTTGGGAGCCCATTTTTTGGTTTCTTTATCATGTGCTATGCTATAGAAAGCATGATTTGGAATTAAATTTTAATTTGGTATTTAAAAAAATAAGGAAAAGTCATCAAAGGTGACAGAAATCAGCTCTGGTGTTGGGCTACAAATCCATCTTGAGCTGGCTTTGAACTCCCTGTGAACTAAAAGGGAGTTTCATACAAGAAACTCCATTTGTTGCTTTAAAGTTGACTTTGCTGGGAAAAATAGTTTGCCCAGGGATCTGGAGACAGAGGCGGGTTTATTTAAGTGTATCTCCAGTCCCAGGTTCCAGATACAACCCCCCAGCAGCTGGTTCCTCATGCTCAGCCAGCACAGGTGGAAATGATGCTTAGGACTTCTGTTCTTCTGACTACACAAGAAACTTTGAAGTGGGCTTCCCCTGGCTGAGATTTTCTTGCTAGGTGTGAGGACTAAATAATATTTTAAACTAGAACAAGGAGTCTGGAAAGGTTGGTGCAGGACCTTTTTCTTATCTTTTTTTAGACAAAACATCATAACCAGTGTTGATGTTGACAGAATCAGGGTTTTTGGCTCACTGACACATTTATCCAGCCTCTTCACCCTGCACGTGATATTTTTCATAAGGATAATGTCCTTTGTTTCTGTTTATAATCATAATAAAAATATAAATAAACAAAACAAAAATCAAGATATAAATAATAAAAATATAAAAAATGTTATAGTTAGTATTGCAGGAAGAGTCTCAGTCTGGTGTCCTGTTCTGCCATGATACACTGCCTCACATCCAAGACCAGTATGAATTTTTTACCTACTGAGCATCCCTTACTAAGTAGCAATTAATTAGTCCTGAGAGTGCCCCAGACAGGCAATTTGCAGTGACTCCTTAATAGCAGAGGGGGAAAGGGAGAGGTTGTTGCTGATGAGACATGCTGCAGATGAGTACCAAGGTGAGGGATGGAAAAGGCAACTTCTGATTGTTACTGTTAGCATCGGTGTCCCAAGCAGCATATCACTGAGCAGGAATACACTGGATAATAAACCCTTTTTATTATTTTTTTTTTGACACAGCCACAGGCGAGGATCTGGCTGTCAAAGCCACGTCTCCACACGGAGACACTGAGACGCTCCCTCTCCTCCTCTGCTTGCAGGGAGCTGGACTCTGCCATGCTGCGGCGGCTGGAGAAGAGGATCCTGGTGGACCTGCCAAGCCAAGAGGCACGGAGGGTGATGATCCAGCACTGGCTGCCCCCTCTGAGCAGCAGCAGCGGCGTGAAGCTCAGGACAGACCTGGACTACAGCCTGCTGAGCCAGGTGGGCTCTGCTGCAGCTGCTCCTGGGCCACGGTGGTGACCGAGGGCTGGGACAGTGACCAGTGTCACACACAGAGCTGGGCATGCACCTCAGCTCAGCTGGGGTGCAGCCAGAGGGACACTGCTGGGATGTGGGGCTGAGCATGGAATACACACTCACTCATGGGAATCACACCTCAGCTCAGCTGGGGTGCAGCCAGAGGGACACTGCTGGGATGTGGGGCTGAGCATGGCACACGCTTGTGGGAATCACTGGTTTCACACAGTTCTGCCTGCAAAATGGTGTGTTCTGGTCCTCTCTGCTGGGCCAGCTTTCCAGCCTTAAATACAGAGAGACTTCCAGCAACAGCAGATTTTATCACTGTTCTCACCAAGCTGGGAGCACTTCAATTCATCGGGGTAATGAACAGTTAATTGTGTAGGGGAGGTTTGTCACAGCTCCACTGCTGCAGCAGAAGAGAGCATTTGACAGCAAAGAGATTCACTAGGTACCTCAGCTTCCTTCATGTGTCCCTTTGTCACATCCTGGACTCTGGAAATAGAATCCTAGAATGGTTTGGGTTGCAGGGGACTTCAAAAATCCTCTTGTTCCAAACTCCAGCTATAAGCAGGAGCACCTTCAATTAGCCCAAGTTGCTCAAGGTCCCAGCCTTGTGCTGGTTTTGTATTAGAATATATATTTAAGTATTTTAGTTTACCCAGTTGAGATTCTTACATCTGTTTACAGAGACAATACAGCTCAGTTCTCGGTTTATAAGGAAATTCATTTATTTTATTAACAGGAAAGCTGAGGATGGACTCAGGTGGGTTTTATTTGACCTACAGAAAACTGGCATTTAGTAAGGAAATGCCCAGTGTTTTCCTTAGTCCTATGAGGTATTGTAGGCATTCAAAGAATAACAAGCTACATAATTTTGAGGGGATGGTACAAAAAAAAAGAAAATTTAGTGTGTGTTTCTGTGTGTTTATAAACATTTATTTCAGACAGCAATAGAATTCACAAATTTTTATATAAATACATACACAATATATATGCCTGTAAATTCCATTTCTGTCTGATTTGTGAACTGTAATGTATCATTCTGATCCCATCACAGGAAACAAATGGATACTCTGGCTCAGACATAAAACTCGTATGCAAGGAGGCAGCCATGAGACCAGTGAGGAAAATTTTCGATGCTCTTGAAAATCATCAGCCAGGTACCTCTCAGCAGAGAATCTGGGAAGTGCTGATTTCCTGATGTAATTCTTGGAATGAACATTCTAACCCCAGCAGGTGGAGCTCTGATATCTGCCTGGAAAAGTTTTAAACTACAGTTCCAAACTCTCTAAATTTCTAAACATTGGGGCTTCTTTTAGAGCTGTCATTATCTGTGCTCTCAGCATAAGTACAATTTTTAATTGATCTCACTACATTTAGTCTGTTGTTTTCCTACATTAAGTGTTGGACTAGGCATGGATATAAAAGAGTGTCTTTTGGTAATAGTAACAGGATTTACTAAATTTTGTCTTTAGGTAACAGTAACTTGCACATGATCCAACTGGACACAATCACAACAGCCGATTTCCTGGATGTGATCACCCACACCAAGCCATCAGCAAAGAATCTAAGCCAGAAGTACACGGCTTGGCAGAGGGAATTTGAGTCAGTCTGACAGAGAGAAAACAAACCAACCCCAAAATCAAAAACCTCCAAGCCATTTGCCACCCAAAGTGGCCTCCAAAGGATCAAGTGGTGATGGGGAAAGAAGTGTTGTTGTTTCAAGGCACAAAATGCTGTGACAAGTGTCAGAGGGAAATCTTTACTTTCACAATGCAAGGGTGGGTGAAGGGGTGGTGGTTATTCTTTATTCAAAAAAGTTCCTCTTTGAATTAATGTGATGGCAGCTCCTATGCAACAACGCCTCCAGCCTTAATTTTATTTATAAAGACTTAAAAGAGTGATTGATTCTCAGTCTTTATTCATGACAGATTTTGGGTAGAACTGGAGCAAAGTTTAAAAGCAGATAGACAATTAGTGTAATTCTCCATTTCTGACATTCCATAGAGCATCACAGTCAGTGTAGCTTTCCCAGCAAAGACGTGCACCTTTCTTAATGAAACACGAAATAGGAGTTTTCAGTGAAATTCACAACCTTAGCAAGAAATGTAAATTTGGCTAATTTGTCACTATTTTCAGCTGAGTTTAAAGCCTTGATGTGTATTACTTTCCTGTTGGTTTCGGGTATTCCAAGGTGAAAAAGGCAAGGAATTAGAGGAAAAACTGCAGAAAATCAGCAAATTTAGGATAATTAACTAGAAGCTATATTGGTGGCTACCCACTGGGTTGCAGCCAGCCATAAAACAGAAAAATCCCACAGTGCATCAGGTTAGAGGGGTCCAGAGGGGGTCACATCTGACCCCACGTCCTGCTCCAGCAGGGCCATCCCAGAGCACAGGGCACAGGATTGTGTCCTGAGGGCTCTGGAATATCCCCAGTGAGGGAGACTCCACCCCAGGGCAGAGTTTGTGTCTCCTGTGCAGGGGGAATCGCTGGGCTCAGCCCCTGCCCGTGGCTCTGGTGCCATGGCTGGGCTGTGCCTGGAGCAGAGCCTGGGCCCTGCTCTGACCCTGCCTGCACTCAGGGACACCCAGGGACACGCAGGGCTCAGGGCCCCTCTCACAGTCCCGAACAGCCCCAGCTCCCCCAGCCTTTCCTGGACAGGGAGATGCTCCAGAGGTCCTTCCTCAGGTGTGTCACCCTCCCCTGCCCCGTGGATGCTGCAGTGAGCTGTGCAGGGCAGTGCCAAACATCCCCCACTCTGGACTGTCCTGCTCACACACACGGCCAGGTGAGCAGCCAGCACTACCACACGTCCTGCAGTCTTCTCATCAGAAATTCCAACACTTCCACCATTTTTTCAGGCTCCAGGTCCTATCACTGCCCTCTCTCACCCTCCTCCTTGCTCAGCAAGACACCTCCCCTCCATGCAGTTCTTCCTCTGTTTCCCTTGGGCTGGTGTATGTCTTCATTCCAACCACCAGGGTTGTGCATGCTTTCCAGCACATTCCAGGACCTCTGAGGCACTGACAGTCCCTTTTAATTCCTGCAGCAGTCACACGTTATTGGAAGTCTCCAAGGGAAATGTCTTCACAGGATTTTGCTGATACATCTCCCACCTCCTGCACCTGACTCTCACCCCAGGCCACAGACCTCCCTTACATCCTTCCAAGCAGAAACCAACAGGTTCAGAACTGCTGGCACAAAATCCAGGTGTGTGAATTCATGCAAAACTGAAGCTGGCAGTACAAGGGCCCACAGACATTATCTAAAGATAGCTTCTCTTCCTCAGAGGTCTCTTCTCCCAGGCAGAAAGTGACATGATGAGAGGAAACAACCTTAAGTAGCACCGGGGGAGGTTCAGGTTGGATATTTGGAATTATTTCTTCTTGGGAAAGATTGTCCAGCCCTGGCACAGCTGCCCAGGGCAATGGTGCAGTCCCCATCCCTGGAGAGATTTAAAAGCTGTGTGGATGTGGCACTTGGGGACATGGATCAGTGGTGACCTGGGCAGTGCTGGGAATGGTTGGACTCCATGATCTTAGACAACTTTTCCAGCCTAAATCATTCTGTGATTTATTCTTGTGTTTCTACTGCAAAATCTCCTCCATCCACCCATTCTGTTCCTGACAGAAACTAAATCTGAACATAGTAACCACCCACCAAGGGAGGCTGCAGAGAGACACTGTCACATGTGAGGAATTCATTCATCACCATGGTTTTGTTTAACAAGAACGAGCATGGCTCATTAACACAAAACTGTATTTTCAATAAGGTTAATACTCCAGTAATGCATAATTACAATCTAATAATTTAACACACAGGAGCACTGTAAAACAACTGTAAAGGACTTTGATTATTACGGTTTGCAAATGGACCAGAAAAGCCATTTACCATCATTACAAAGTTGGTTCATATTGGGGGATGTAGTGCATAGGAAAAGCATTGCACGCTACAGAATTAAATTTCATTTTACAGCTCTGCTAACCAACTGTAAAAACTGGAATCTGTCCCCATGGCTTGTGAAGGATTTTTTCCATAACATTAAAAAGAAACAAAAAGATCCCCAACAACAGTGAAATTTTGCAACTGTAGCATTAATAGGACCCTGCTGAAGCCTAATTTTAAAAAGTCACAGTCTCTAAGGCATTTAATACCAGAGTTTTGTTTCTGTATCATTCTTTTTAATAACAGCATCTAATTAAAACATCTGTAAAATGCTGACAGTTTTTTAATTTTATGTAAAATTCGAAAAGCAAATAACAGGATCTGCTCTAATGAAAGACAGCCACAGTAGTTATTATTAAACAATGGTGATATTTTCATTTAAGAGTCACTTCTAAATGTGCATAATCTCTACCTTTAGGTCAGAGCACAGCACAGATGTCAGTGAAATCACCACAGGCCCACTGAGGCTCTGTTGGTGTTTGAGCTTTACTTACTTGAGTGTTTTCAGTGCACGTTTTCAGTTTAACTTATTCTGCAGAAGGTGACGCTTTCCAGACAGGGCTTTTCATCAGGTATTCTTTGAAAAGTGAAAGAAAGAAAACACTGCCACGTTCCCTGTGTGTGTGACTGTGCTGGGCCCACACGGATCCCCTGCCCCTCACAGCCCAGGGTGGTTTCTGATGGATGCCACGCATGCACTGATCTTGGGACCTTATTTTTTGAAGCAAGAAAGAAGGAAATGGTGTGAACAGATGTTTCTTCAAGCTAGCTGTTCCTTTTCTCACAGCATCTGCTTCAGGATATGTTCCACTGCCTCTGGGAAATTCTCACAGGTTAAGTAGGGAGCCGGGTTGATTTTGTTTTCATCTGCTGGACGGTATTTACCTGTGAAGGATTTACACAAGGATGCCTTTACCAGACTCTTCTGAGTACCGTTTTTTCCCCTTCCCTGAAAATTACATCCTTGTCATAGCAGTACCAACACGGAAAATGCCCATCTGGGCAAAAAACATCTCACAAGGCTTTCCTGAACAAATGCTGAGCCCTACTGGAGATTTATTCTGCCAGGGGCAGCTCTGGATCAAAACCAGTGTTAATTGCACTGGTTCACTCTGCTGTACTGGCAAATGTCTATGTTGAAGGTTCTTAAAGCAATAATAATCACAGAATCCCAGAATGGTTTGGATTGTAAGAGACTTTAAAGCTCCAGTGCCACCCTCTAGCATGAGCAGGGACACCTTCCACTGTCCCAGGTTGTTACAAGTCTTGTCCAGTCTGGCCTTGGGCACTGCCAGGGATCCAGGGGCAGCCACAGCTGCTCTGGGCACCCTGTGCCAGGGCCTGCCCACCCTCACAGGGAAGAATTTCTTCCTAAAAATCTCTAACCTAAATTTCATGTCTTTTATTTTGAACCCAATACTCTCTGTTCTATCACTACAGTTCCTGATGAAGAGTGCCTCTCTGAAGACTCTTTGAACAAAGGAGGATTACTTCCTTTCATTTTCAACATACCACTGTGTGTGGAATGAGCAGCTGCCACCTCAAAGAGACCTTACCAGTCTATGGGTCCATCAACAACACAAACAATACCTGCCAATTCCTCCAGGTTCCACTTCCATACAAAGCAAAATTACATTTATAACGACCTCTGTAATTATTGAGGAATGCCATGATCAGAGGTTACATTGTGACTGATTTTGGCAATCTCAGGTGTAACAGTTCCCTCTGTTCTGTGATTACTGTTCTAGATTTTTGAGACAGCAGAAATTCACACCTACAAGAGCAGCTGTCCCCACGTATGACTCTGGTCACTCTGCCATCAGCTGGGGGTCTGTGTTGTGGTCCAGCCCTGTTCTTACAATGTTCTGCTTGACAGACGCTGCCTCTGCACCTCCCCAGCACGGATGTGCAAGGTGGGCTGGCACACAGCAGCAGGGCTGGCCCCAGGGCTCAGAGGACCTTCACTTTTGGGCAGAGTGGGATCCCTGAAGACACCACGGTCTCCTGAAATGACAGATCCATCAAGTACTTACCCGTCCTTACCAAAATCCCACGCATTCCTGCCTGCTGGGCACCACCAACATCATCCCTGCAGTCCTGGAACACGGCAGGAGAGCAGTGGGTTAGAGAGCACAGACACTTCCATAACCTTTTTTTGCTTTGCACGTCACTTAAAAGCAGCAACACGGAGTCAGATCTTTCAGGTGCCCCATTGATCACAGGAGTGGTTTTCTATGTGCTCTCTGCCTGATCAAATAGTGACTGAAGCAAGAGAAAAAACTCCATGGATTACACACTAAATCCTGTGAAATTTCATCTAATTGTTTAGGTTGGAAAGGCCCTCTAAGAGCATTAAGTCCAACCATTCCCCTAGCACTGCCCAGCTCACCACTAACCCATGCCTTCAAATCCACACAGCTTTTAAACCCCTCCATGGATGGGGACCCCACCAATGCCCTGGGAAGCTGTGACAGTGCTCAAAATCCTATTTCATGAAGAATTTTTCTCTAATATCCCATCTAAACCTCCCCTGGCCCAGCCTGAGGCCGTTCCCTCTCCTCCTGTCCCTGTTCCCTGGGATAAGATCCCAAATCCCCCCCAGCTGTCCCCTCCTGTCAGGGAGTTGTGCAGAGCCACAAGGTCCCCCCTGAGCCTCCTTTTCTCCAGGCTGAGCCCCTTTCCAGCTCCCTCAGCCTCTCCTGGGGCTCCAGCCCCTTCCCCAGCTCCGTTCTCTCTCTAGAAATGACAGTTCCATCCTTTGGAATCCCCCTTTGCAGGCCCTGGGTTTGTGCCCACGTACATCTCCAATCATGACAGCCTCCTCGGGGGCACAGCCAGTGCCCCGCAGAGCCTCCAGGAAGAAAGTCTTCTCTGGCTTCCCCACCACGGTGGCTTTGGTGTCTGTGGCATACTCCAGCCCTGCCACAAAAGGTCCAGGTCCCAGACACAGCCCATCCTTCTTCTTGAAATACCTGGCTTTATGGATTGCTATGAGAGGCGCCCCCTCCAAAATCAACCTAGAGAATGAATGAATGAATGAATGAATGAATGAATAAAGAAGAGAGTACAAAAATCGTATCAAAGGAATTATATTTACAACTGAGGGCCTCAAGTGGCTTTCACACAATTTCAGGATGGTTTGGGTTTGAAACGATCTCAAAGCTCATTCAGTGCCACCCCCTGCCATGGGCAGGGACACCTTCACTATCCCAGGTTGTTCCAAGCCCTGTCCAGCCTGACTTTGGACACTGCCAGGGATCCAGGACCTGCCCACCCTCACAGAGAAGACTTTCTTACAGGTACAATATTAATCACTTGACCTTAACTTTATATTTTAGCACTGAAGGAGTTACAGTAACAAGTTACATTAAAAAAAACTCAAAGCCCTTTGACACATTCACATCCCTCTGAATTTCCCCCTTAACCCTGGGAGTTTGGGCAGGCTCACTTGCACAGAACCTGCACCTCATCTTTTGATCCTCACATTTCTGTTGTGTGCCCTGCAGATTTTCCTTGCAGCAGACACTGCATCCCCCTGTCCTGCAGCAAAGGGAAGATGTGTAGGTGCTGCACTAAGGAATGCTCCTGCTCCACCAAGCACAGCAATATTATAGCAGTCCTCCCCTCCTTAGTTTCAGTGCAACAAGAACCCTCCAGACAGCATCTGGACTGCCAAACATTTTCCCTTTGATTTTACACTT
Source organism: Sturnus vulgaris (assembly GCF_052056855.1). Classification (NCBI taxonomy): domain Eukaryota; kingdom Metazoa; phylum Chordata; class Aves; order Passeriformes; family Sturnidae; genus Sturnus; species Sturnus vulgaris. The sequence continues at coordinate 79,973,060 of NC_142283.1, forward strand.
TCCCCAGGTAATGCAGGTCATTCCGATCTTTATCACAACAGTGTAAAACACTGGCTGTTATGCTCAAGGCAGAAAGGAGGATTAACTTTCTCCTTAACCCCTGATTAATAAAAGAAAACAAAATAAAAGCCTTTAAGAAAACAAAGTCTTGCTTTGCCCCTGTTGTAAGAGGCTGGCTGAGGTGAGCTGGATTCGCCTTGGAGGATGTCTGCAGAGCAGCCTGGAAGCTCTGAGCAGGACATAAATGACATTTCATTTCACTTAATTATCACAAAACACTCCTATTGAATCGATGCATTCCAAAGCAAGCTGAACAAGAAGAGAGCTGGGTTATGTTTCTGTGAGCAGCCAGACATGTTCACGATGGGAGGATGCCTCTAGGACACAGAAAAATTTAATTTGACAGCATCACCACAGCCACTACCTTCAGCAGTTTGCAGGAGAGATCTCACCTGAGAGAATTCTTTTAAACATGGCATCAAAATCCCACTTATACAGGAAGAGAAATTTAGTCTCAGTCATTTCAAGTGGTGCCTGGAGAATGGCCAGACTCTGTATATCTCCTTTTGGGACTCATGTTGGGTTAGATTTACCTGAGTTAATGTTGGGTGTCAGTGGAATAGTTGCCTACCACATAATTAGTCAGCCTGGGCTCCTCACAGTCGGTGCAGAGGAAAAGGCACTCCTAGGGCACAGTTCAACTGTCCTATTTTAAGCACTATCAGGTAAAAAAATGCCCTGAAGTGCCTCCCTTATCCCTCCAGAGCCCAGACCATCAGGAATCTGCATTTAGATACCTGCATTTAATCAGATACACCTCAGAGTTCTGCAATCCCAATGCAATTCCATTTTCAATGCAAATCCCAAGTGGCTTAATTATCTGAGCAGTAAAGTAGAAGGAATAGGGCAGGGCTCGACAAGAAGAGAATGTGCCAGTGGTCAGTGTTTCCATCAGGCCTAACAGACCTGACACCTGCAAAAGTTTATCCCCTATAGAGGACTGGGGTAAACATCCAGAATAAATCAGTGAGCTGTTACATGTCAGACAGAGCCCATCCTGTTTTTCTTAAGTGTCCTGGTCTTCAGCTTGAAGCAAACAATGGATATTATTCAACAACTAATATATTCAGGACAGAAATACAAATCAATAAAATGATGTAAGCTCTGTGATACTTAATGGGTTAAGCTCATGCAGTTGTGAAATTAAGAGTCTGCTCATGACCCAAAGTAAAACTCCAAAATCAATGCCTTTGGCAAGGTGCACTAGTGAGGCAGACAGGGTCATTTTGGGTCAACATCTGTTGACCCAACACAGAATTGGCAGCAGATGAAGACAGCATTGCCCTCCTACTGCAAGAAACCACCTCTTGGAGAAGAGGAAACAGCCTCAAGCTGTGCCAGGACAGGTACAGGCTGGACATGAGGAGGAATTTCTCCATGGAAAGGGTGCTCAGGCATTGGAGCTGCCCAGGGAGATGTTGGAGTCCCCATCCCTGGAGGTGTCCAAGGAAGGCCTGGATGTGGCACTGAGTGCTCTGGGCTGGTGACAAGGTGGGGATTGGTCACAGCTTGGACTCCATGGGCTTGGAGCTCTTTTCCAACCCAAATAATTCTGTGAATGCTTCCCCACATCCGTGGTTTTGTGTATTCCCCCTTGATGAATTGCTGACTTTTCCCCTCAGTGACAGCTGTGACTTCTCCCCTTCATTTAGACTGAAAGCTGTAAAACTGAGGTCTGAACTGCCTGAAATTCCTGGTGAAGAACCCAAGCCCACCAAGATTATATTATATTATGTGTGATATTCCCACCAGCCTTTTCTTCCCAGAAAGAGAAGAGAGCCCAGCACAAGACAGCCCCACTCCAGCCCCTGCCAGGAGCTGCCTTACCGAAAGGCTCTGTTCATCATCTCGTAGTGGAAGTGCTCAGGAGCCAGTCCCACCACCACTGCATTGGGGTTATCTGTGCCAATCCCTGGGAAATCAGAACAAGACTGAGCAGACAGGATTTAATTCACACTTAGCAGCCCACACAGTCAGCAAAGTGCATTTAATCACTTTAAGGCAAAAAACAAGCATGTTCTGACACAGTCATATCACAGAGACTGTTTTTATGTCTTTTATAGACAAAGAAAGCAAAAGCAAAAGGTGCTGGTCTATCCAGACTGTTCCATCCTCCAGGAGACTTTGGGATGATTCTGTCACAGTTCCCACTGAAATGCAGCAGGACACCAAAATCCCTCTCTTAATTGAATTACTGCTTACCATCTGAGAATCCCTCTCTACATATATTTACGTGCTTTTGAAGATAGTAAAGCAGGATTTCAAATGAATCCCATCCAGCTTTTCTATTCCCTCTAGTCACAGGAAACTCCACTGACTGTTGTTCCACACATGAGTCTAATTCTGACAATAAAAGTGGCACTGCAGCATGGCCCAGAAGTTGTTACCCTAGACTAATTTAGGCTTTTCTGGAAGAAAATCTACATTTTTCAATGTAGATTAGTGCCCTTGGGAACAGCTCCACTGCAGTCCCACCCCTGGACAGAACCAGCAGTGGAAGCAGAGCAGCACCAGCAGGAGAGATTTACTAATGGCACATTACCAGCTGCATCCTGCACTCACTGAGCATTTTGTTTCACCTTCAAACACAATCTCTGTACTTTTACCAGGACAACTAGAGCTCCTGGCTGGCTCTGCTGGCTGAGGTCTCCTGCTGCATGTCCCTCAGGTGGTTCAGCCAGCAAAATATCCTTGTTTCCAAAACAGCATGGCACTCAGAGGTGCCACGGTGGATTTGTGACACCACCTAGAAGCATCTGAGTCCTTAAAACAGGAAAGGATTACTTCATCTGCCTGTGACCAACTTTAATAGAGAGACTAGCCAAGAACAGCTCAATAGCAGCTATTAACAGAAATTTAAAGGACTCTCCACTGTACTTGTATGTTCCAAGAGCAGCACTAAGGAAATGTAAGCCAAAGCCCTTGTAGCAAAAACAAACTAAACAACCCATTCCAGACCCAAGCAGTACAGATAATGCATCAACATGCCCCCATGATACCTCCGTCTGTGCCATCTTTTACAAAATTAGCATCAGCTCCTAAGAAACTGATGGAAAGATCCCAAAACCACGGAGACTCAGCTGATTGAAATGCTGTCAGTGAAAAAGCTGCTGCCTCTGCTGTTTCTCCCCCGGGAAAGCCTTCCCAGGAGCACAAATACAGAATATTGCTGGGAGCACATTTCTCTGGGTATGGTGTTAGGTAGAACAGATTCCCAGGTTTCATTGCTCTCACAGAGGCTTTTCTCCTGAAACATTGACCTCTCTGAAGATTTCTGACCAGACTGTGGCACCAAAATTTAACAGGAAATTCACAGATCCTGGCAAGATTAGAACCCACTTAAATTATACAGCCAAAAGATTTCAGTTTGTAAGGCAAGGACAGGGCAAGCCATCCATACTTCTGCCGCCTTGACTTTAAATAAAAAATTTTGAGTGTACAGTACACAGTTTTCAACACTGAGTATGTTAAAAATGTGGGTATCTTTGTTACTCTTGATGTCCAAGAGAGAACACATCATTTTGCTGCTCCCCTTACTGCTGAGAGAGGGAATGTGAGCATCTGAAAGCAAAGCAAGTTTTAACCAGGTCTTTAGGGACGACAATTTAGAGGAGTCAGGGCAATGAACCTTCTGTCACCAGTGAAGGTACGTGGGGTGAAACCTAAATGTTCAACATAAGATAAGCAATAATTGCCTAGAGATTTTGCATTTAATAATAACAATCTATTAACAGAGAAACAGCCTGCTGTGTGTGCCTACACACTGGCTTTTCAGCTCTTTATGAGTAAAATCTCTGCTGGAAATCATGTATTGCACAAATTGACACATCTCTGCTGTAAAAAAAATCAGCACTGCTGTAGGTCCCATAAAGTGCCAATGACTCGGTGGCAACTTTTACCTCATATTGTAATGAATGGGAAGTATTGGGTTTTACCTGAATTCCTGACTATGTGAAGGCCTTGGCTGCCATTCCCACTGCTCCTCAAGAAGATACAAGTTCAGGCTGTTTGATTTAAAATGAAGAAAGGACGTTTACGACCCTGCAAAATTCCACACTTCAGGCTCCACCGTGGCCAGCGGTCTATACTGATGGAGACACAAGCTTAGCTGCTCATTAACTGCTGTTAATTAGCTGCTTCCTGAGCACCTCACCTGCGAAATCAGGCAGGGCTTTATCATCCACCAGGAGCAGGGGCCGCACCTGCTGCTGCTCCAGGAGGTTCCTGGCTGCTGTCAGCGAGGTGAAGATCTCTTGCTCGGCGATGTCGAAGCCCAGCCCCGTCAGCCTCTCCAGCAGGTCCCTCTTGCTCTCCTTGGTGGTGTTGGTGACAAAGCGGACGGTCAGCGGGGCACTGCGCAGCCTGGGGGGCACAGAGGGGCACACTGCACACAGGCTCCTCCTGCTCCCACATCTCTGCTTCTCTCCGGGGTTAAAAACACCCTAAAGGCTGGGGAAACACCACACGGAGGACCGGTGCCGCGCGAAAAAAGTTCTGTGATGGGGAGCAGGCAGCAAGAATTACACCTCCCAGACCAAGACAAGTCATCCTCCCCTCCTCTCCCTCATTTACCACAAAAAATTCCTGAGGAAAACAGTGATTCCAGCTCCCTCTTCACAGCAGCAGCCAGCACGTCTATGATAACCAATCTGAAAAGCCTTTTTATTCAAACTACACAACAAGTAAGTCAGTCCTGCTTCTTGATCAAAATAAGCAAACAAAAGAAGCTTGGTGCTAAATTAGTATATTTAACTCGACTGCTGGGTGAATTTCCCAGCAGCTGTGGCTCGTTCAGGATGTTCCAGGAGCCTGTGTTACCTTGGTGGTGGTTTTATGTCAGCTTCTGCAGCCATTTCCCCCCTTTCCTGAGGAACACCAGTATCACATAAAACCACATTATTGCCCTGTGCTGACAGTAAATGCTACCGAACAATCAAATAATTTTAAGTGACAGTTTCAACAGTGTTCCCTTTAATTATTCCCCTACCATCACTTTCTCTGTTGCTATAGGAACAAACACAGGCACCAGGACTGTGTGGAGAACATCAGAACAAAGTTGGAGACTTGCTTGCACCTGCCACCTCCTTCTCCTGTTTACCTCTTGTTTCACACTGATCCTTCACAGGTAAGAGCTGGTAAGAAAGCCCCCTGGTTCATAATAAAATACAAATTAATATGATTTTCCCCTCTGGGCCTCAATAGGGAACTATGAACACAGTAACCCTAAAACTGGCATCTCTCCATTTGTTCCCTAAGCGAGCTGCATGCCATTCCTTCCAGCCTCTCTTTGGGAAGTTCAGGGACATGAACTGGCAGAAAAGAGGGTGGGATAAAAATTTTTTTCAAACCTCTGAGGCCTGGCTGCTCTCTGACACCTGCTCTCCATACCTGTGGCAGCACATATATATAATATGGATTTTCAAGAACATTGACTCTCACCAATTGTCCCTGCAGCAGGAACCACGGTGCAGGGAGTGAGTACCCAGTGTTTTGCCAGCTTTTATTTTCTTGCAATTCTACATCTTAAGGACGTAATAATTTCCATGGCATTACCTGTGGGAAATGCAGCTTCCTAATCCCTATGGGAACCTTTCCTCTGAGCAACAGCCCAGCTGTATAAAACCCTTAGCAGCCCATTCAGCTCCAGTAAAGAGTTCAGTTCTGCTCCTATATCCTGATTAATCTTTAGTGCCCCAGAATCTTAAAGTGTCCTCCTTCATTCACTACAATATCACCTATCACCCTGGGATTTTTCCTTGCTCATTGCAAGGTGTCTTCTCCAGGAAAACACCACAAATATTCCTGGGATTTTGTTCCTATTTCACCACTGACTCGGTTGGAATAAATCATTTTGCTGTGCCTCAGCGTTTTTATTAATGTGACCTGTTTATTAATGTGTTGAAATTCCTACAAAAGAAAAAAAATGAGGTTGTCTACCTAGCAGAAAGAAACTTTAAAAACAGTAATAACTGAGAAAAGTCTTGTCTGAATGAAATGAGAACTCTGCAGAGGTCACCTTGCTCCCTAGACCAAGCTTTTCTGTTATCCCACTGTATCTCAGCACAGATCTAAAAGATCTGACAGACAATCAGGTTCTTGTAGTTAAACAAAGCCCCGAGGAACAGCTCAGCTGAACTGATTTTGGGGTAATTCACCAAAACTCAGCTTCAGCTGTGGCTGTCTCACAGCTAATTCAGTGGAGACACCTTGAATATTGGGAAGATTATGTCTAGAAAAGGCTTGGAAAACACAGAAAGAGCCACTGAGGAGAGCAGCAGGGGCTCAGGTGACACCAGCATCTCCCCCCTCTGCTGAGTTCTCCTGGCCTTCACAGAGGGTAAAGGATTTGGCCGTGTTATAAGTACATATTATATTATTGGCCTTTCACAAATATTAAAATGAATGCTGTATGTATAACGCTGGAAAACTTTGCTGTATGAATATGGCTTCTTTTAGTTCTGCTATTAACAAAACTTCGAAATAGTAGTGTGATAAATATATTTTTCTTCGACTATAACGTGGTGATGTAAAAAGCTTTTGTTCATGTAACTAACTCAGAGAATGGTAAAAAAAGATAACCAGGAAATTCTTCACATTCTTGGATTATTGCACAGCAAAACCCCAGGGAAGGAATGTATTGATCCTCTGTTATCAGGGAGTACTGGCAGGATGGAGCCACAAGGAGAAATTTAAAAAATTGTTGATTTACAGGCTGGGGGGGAGGATGATTTTGAATAATGCATGAAGGTCTATGAATATGCAAAATGTTGATGCATTTAAAGAAGTGTTTTCTGAGTTAGTGTGTGCTCTTAAGCACCACTTTTGCTTTATTGTTTGTCTCTTATTGTCTTCTATTAAACCTTTTAAAATTCACCAGGAAAGTGAACCTCGTTTTTCACGGAGTTTGCTCCACTCACCCACCCCTTTGTGCAGACACCGCCTCCAAGAGGAAAACCCAAAAAAAAAAGAAGGTGAAACTTGCCTCCTGAGAGCCTCCTGGGCGCCTGGGATGGCAGAATCCTCGACGTGGAGGGTGCCATTGAGATCCACCAGCACAGCCTTCAGCGCCCGCCGCGCCGACATCGCACCCTGGACGGGCACAGGAGCCTCAGCCCCCGAGCACCCACCCGGCAGGGACAGCACCCAGGGACAGCTCCGCGGGCACCTCACTGCTCACAGCACGAAATGGGCCCCCCTGCACTGGGGGGTAAAAGGCAGGAGTTCAAAAATCGCCCCACGCAATTGATGGGGTGGTGTTTTGCTTCCTGATTGCCTCCGTGGGAATCAGGTGCTGTTTGTTCTTTTAGGGCATCAAAACGAGATAAAGTTGTCTGAATGAGGGTGCTGGGGGGTTTAGGGTCATTAGGTCTGGGATTGCTGGCTCGAGTCCTCGAAAAGAATATTTCAGCAGGTCCCACTGACACAAACTGTGAAAATAAAGACACAGTGCTCTGGCTGTAAAGCTCAAAATGCTCTGCTGAAGTGGATATTGCTGATTTTATTTTTGTAAGAGAGATCGAGGGTGATGCGGCCCACACCACAGCCACTCTGAGGCTGCTCAGTGGTGACAGTCAGGACCTTGCAGATTTTTAGCCTGCAAGCTCTCAGGGCTCATGCATATCCAGCACTCCCAAGGGTCATTCCATGCTCTTCCAAAAGGCACAGCCAGGCAGTTTTTCTGGTTCCACGGACTCAGCCAAAAACAAAAGCCAGCATTTTAAGGGTAAAGGTACCAGGGGAGGAACACAGAGGTGATGTTTGAGTCACCTGGCTACAGATCTGTCTCCAAAAACAAACACTTCCCCTCATGTGTGCTGCAAGCACTGCGTTTTGCTCGATGAACAAGTCTGAGGAGCTGTTTCTCAGAGAATGCCCAATACAGCTCCAATAAAGCAAGGTTTTCTCCTGTTCATTAGACAACAACCATCTGAAAAGGCTGAGGGAGCTAGGGTTACAGAAGAGAAGCTTTGGGGTGATCTGATTTTGGCTTTCCAGTGCCTGAGGGAGCTGACAGGAAAGGCAGAGAAAGACAATTTCCAAGGGATAGAGGGACAGCACACAGGGAATGGCTCCCAGTGCCAGAGGGCAGGGCTGGATGGGATCTTGGGAAGGAATTGCTGGCTGGGAGGGTGGGCAGGCCCTGGCACAGGGTGCCCAGAGCAGCTGTGGCTGCCCCTGGATCCCTGGCAGTGTCCAAGGCCAGGCTGGACAGGGCTTGGAGCAGCCTGGGACAGTGGAAGGTGTCCCTGCCATGGCAGGGGTGGCACTGGATGAGATTTGAGGTCCCTTCTACCCAAACCACTCTGGGATCTGCCAACCCCACAAGAGACCACAAGTTTGTGTTAGCTGGTTTGGTCACAGACATCCTGCAGCACGTTTGTACTTTAAAAAAAGCTCACAGAGTAGCCAACACCATGAATGGAACCTGCCCTAATAAATTTCTGCCAGTTGTATCTTTTCAGACAGTTCTGTAAAGGGTTATGTGAGCCTGGTGTCTCAGGTACACCCCACACACATACAGAGCACGAAACTTTGATATTACACTAACATTATTCCTGCTGGTTCTCTGCAATAAGAAAATAAATAATTTTTTTTTTTACTGTACGTCTGTTGATATGAAAGTCGAAGTTAAATGTTAATGGCAGTTAAATGTTAATGTAAACGTTAAAACCAGCTGAAAACAGAACTTCTAAGGGAGCTTCATCAATTTCAACGGAAATTACTATTGTTATTATTATTACTACTACTACTACTGTTACTGTTACTTTATTTTTACCCTACATTTTCATCGGTTTTCCTTTTCATATAGTATTTATCTGGGAAATATGGAAGTTTTCTGCAAAGTCAGTTTCCAGCACAGCCTGATTTTAAGTTAAAAAGCTCATGGACTAGCCAGGAAGTCCTAAAAGGCCTCCAGAAGCTCAGTTTCCATAATCACCTCCCCACAAGAACTCACCTTGTCAGGACAATGGGACCCCCCAGCCCCGGTCTCTGGGACAAGGACACGCGGAATACAACAAGACACAACCTAAGGGAACGAGGGATATATTCTAAAAAAATATATATGGTTATATACGTCCCTCGATGGCAGGATGCTGACGGCACAGGTGTGTGCCCTCCCGACCCACAAAACCCCCGTGTCGCGCCGATGGTACCGCCCCTTCCCGCCAGCTCGCCTGGCATACGGGCTGGCCCATTCCCTACCGGGGGAGACCCGACCGCGCCGACCTCCCCTTTCTCCGACGTGGATGGTTCCGCCCTCCCGTTCGCGGCCGAAGGCGGCGGACGCGCCCACGCGGAGGAGAGGGGGGAGCAGGGAGCGCGGCTCCCCCGGTACTGACCTGCTCCCGCCGCCGCCGCGCTCTGCCCGCCGCCCGCGGGGTCCTGTGGGAGCCGCGCCCGCCCAGCCCCGCGCCGGGCCCGCCCGCCGCCAGCGCGGAAAATAAAAAATACAACGTAGTTATTCCCGTCATAAATAAATTCCCACCTCAGCCCTCAGCGGGCCTGTCGCCGATCGGCGTCCGGCAGTCGCGACAGGCAGCTCGCGGGGCAGCCCGCAGGGCCCTGAGGGCGCGGGGCGCATCGTGACGTGATATGGCTATAAATGATATAAATTAAACCCGTTATACCCATTATATCCCTATTATTGTACCTGTTACAGCCTCTTCATCCTGTGTATACACTACATAATAATATCCTATGTGGATACGATCATAAATCATATAAATTATATCCCTTATATCCTATATGACATTTTTGTATTCGTGGCCATACATTATGGATATCCATAAACCATTTATCAATAATATATCAATAATCTGTAAATAATGGACATATTATGCCCTGTATTGATACTATATATAATAATGTATCCATATATCGATATTTATACATATATATAAACGTTATATACAAAATACGTTATCATATCCATATGTGGTTTTCTTATACCCATAATACATAGTATATATTTATATATAAATAGATATATATTGGAAGGAAATTATTCCCATTATATAGCTACAGTTAAATGTTTTAAGTTACATGCGCAATACGTCCATAGTGACTAATCCACTTATTATATCCATATAAGAATATATATTTTTGTACCTATATTTATAATTCTACATTTGCATGTGTTTATATATTTTTGCAATATGAATTTTAATCTGAGGCGCATATATGAATTTTAGATACAGTTTTATAAACTATTACTCGGGTGTGTATGTATATATGCAGTAACTTTATTTCGCATATTTCTTGTTTTTTGCGGTTTTAGCCACAGAGCTGCTCCAGACCTGCTGGAAGCCACGCGAGGGGAGAGCAGCAGCGTGGTTATTCCCCAGCTGTTCCTTCACTCCCCTCGCCCTCTCCCTGCTCCATCCTCGGCTCCTGCCCCACTTTGAATCGCTATTTTTCACCTGTCAGGTGAAACTCGTCCCAGTTTTCAGGGTTCCCGCTGCTCCTTCTGTGTGCCTGCAGCCCCTCTGGAAGCACAGCAAGGCGGAGAAAATCACTTTTCACCCGTTTTATTTTAAAGCTGCTGCTTGCAATCTTTAGTACTGGCTTTTATTTCAGTAAGAAGGAATTAAGTTTTGACAGTCAACAGATGTGGAAATGGAGTTACAGACACGCCGCGCCTCAAACCAAGTTGCTCCCAGTGCCACAGCCATGGAAACATCACCGCTTTTCTTTCCAAAAGAATTTCATAGGAATACAAAATGTTCCACACACACATTGCCTCGTTTCCACGAAAGACAGATCTGTGAAAACAACTGTGCCAAGCTGTACCCTCGCCACCTCTGACACAAAGATCATAAAGGAATTACTTCTAACAGATCCACACGTTTCAAAATTTAAAGATCCTGTTCTGCCTTCTCCCACGTCTCACTGGGTTTGCTACATGAACCAAAATACAGCTCCACAGCAGAGAGATGATATTGCCAAGTGCCACAGGGATGAGGAAAAAATTACATATTTCATATAAGAGCAGTAACTCTGGTATCTGGAACAGGATGAAGCAGAGTTTTGAGATATCCCCATTGTACACAGAGAGAAAGTGAGTTAGGAAAGAGAGTGCTTAACTTGGAAATTCAGGATTTATTTACAAAAATCACTAAGAAAAAAGGAAACATGAAACTCTCCTCCTGGATGTACTTTACTCTGCAAAAAAACTGTGATTGAAGATCATTAAATGCATTTACATGTTTTACAGACTCTTCTTCATATACAACAGCATAGGCTTTAGTTATCAAGATGAAGGGAGAAGAGATGATCGACTAAAGTTGCTTTAAAATAACGGAACTGCCAGGTTTCCCCTGGCCTTCCCTCTTTAAAATTAAGGTAAAACAGAGGAGCAGACAAAGAATTCTAACTTCTCTAAAAAGACACGGGAGAATCACCTTTTCCAATTCAGACCTAACTCAGCAGTCTTTACTGAGACAGGACCAGTAGGAGAGCAATTAGGAGCATTCTCTGCGACAGAACTGCAGCCACACACACAGCTGCACTTTCAAAGCAGTTAATTTAACAAATGATGATGATGAAGATGGGGGGGGTAAGAAACAGTAACAGAAGAGGCTGCAAATTCGCGATTTTTTTACAAAGAAATGCATTTGAAAAGCGCAGGGTATTCATCTCCCCTGGTATTCTCCTTCCCCGTTTCCCAGGAAGCTCAGAATACAAATGGTTCCCCACTTCGACCACAGTAATCACCACGCAGAAGTTTAATACATATTTTAAAAAGTATAATAACAATCCTTGACAGAAGAGTAACAAATGCTAATTACTAATATCCCCAAAGTTAACACAGAGTTGCCCAGCTTTAGGTACAGCTTTTTTTTCTTAATTTTTAGATCTTTAATTTTGCACTGCAGTTGCACTCATTTGCAACTGGCTTTACCATTAGTATGAAATACTGATTTGAAGACAAAAATCCCCAGTCAAAGCAGGAAAATTCAGCTTTCAATGTTAACCTGAATCAGGACTTTACCCAGCTGGTTTTATCTCCCTCCATATCACAGCTGGACTTCAATCCTTTATAACAATTATTCTTTACAACACGTTTTCAGAGCCTAATTCATGTTCTCTTAAACAGTTCCATGGTAGTAACTGAAATGAAAACAAACACATTGTTGCTTTCCTCAATTTAAAACAAAAATTGGAGAGCGTACTGAAGGAAATTCATCCCTGAGTAACGAGGCATTTAAAAGCTGCATCCCATTGCCAGTCACTGCAACATCCTATGACATTTATTCTAATAATTAATCAACACTATGAACAGGCAGCAACAGAACTGGTCACAGTCCAATGTGTTTGCAGCGTTGTTGCATTGATCCCGTGATCCTGCTTAATGAAACTGCAAGGGAACATTAGGAAATGGGATAAATAGAAACAGTGTCTTTTATTATTTTAAGTTGAATGTCAGATTGACAGCTAAACCTTGCTGGATCCCAGGGAAATCAGAGCAGTGGTGGTCAGCAACTGGTTTCTTTGGATGTCCGAAGGATTTCTGCCGGGTGTCTTCAGCCGAACAACAGGAGGAGAACGATTGTGATGGAATTCAGGGCTATTAACGGCACTGCAGAGGGGAAAGAAAAGATAAATTGATTGTGAAAATTTTAATTTCCAAATGACACAGCTTAATATAACCTTGGGAGAACACCTTGGGAGAAGAAGCAGAACCGGTCAAAATTTTAGAAATACACTTAATTTTCCTATGTAAAGTTGGGACCAGTGGATGAAGCCAGGCTCAAATCCTAGTAGTAGTAAGCAACAGCAGAAATATTTTTCTACAGCCTGTTTTAACTTTAAGCCAGAGCCTTTAGTTCTAACTTTAACACAAATAACTCTTTCTCCAAATGAAAGTAAACCATCTAAAATTCAGTTTCTATCCTTGGCTTTACTGTGCTTTAGAATAAATGTTTTAGGTTTTACTCACTGGTAGGCAAGACAGGTCTGTCTCTGTCATCATCTACAAAATGAATTTTTGTTGTCCTTCGTAATGAAGAACTATCAGTAACTGACAAATTAAGTATATTTTTTCCCCCATCTTCTGAGGCACATAAGCCTGGCTTGCCTTTCAGAAACCCTGGGACTACATTTCCCTCAAAGGTACTTCCCATAAAGTTGTATTTAGACAAGGTGATTGACAGTAACTGCACACTTTGGTTGATCACCAAGCTTCCTCCCAGCTGCCAAACTCCAAAGAGAAGGCAAAAACTCAGCAGGAGAAACACTAGCCAGTCAGGGAATGTTTTTGCACTTTTACCAGAATTAGGGCACTTTAGGTGAGGCCTGTGCCCTCTTAGAGAGAGTCCGGGCCCAGAGAACTATAGATTAGTGCAGAAACAAGACATTTCAGATTGTAATAATAACAATAATAATAATCACCATAATAGTAACAGAAAATATTGTGCCCTTACCTCTCATAACAGTTCGTATTGATCGAATGAGGTTTGTCAGCTGTGCTTTAATTCCTGGTTCCTCTCCAAATCCTCCAATCCCTTGATCGCTTCCCCAGCCAACTGGGTCACATAAAAACAGACACACACATTAGGGTAAAAAAACCCAAAACCACACAACAAATGCTGCAATTTCAACGAGCAATCCATCCTGAGCGCAGTTTATACTAACATAGCCCAATTAGCCTTATTTCACGAGCATATTTTAATACAACAGGCTGAAAGCTGTTAAACATCATGTTAAGTGATGACAAATCCATGTTTCTGTAAAGAAAACCCTCACCTCTTTAATACACCACTGTTCCCTGCGTGCCCAGAGTAACACGTGAGTTCATCTGGGCTTAAAAAAAACAACAAAACAGCTGTCAAAATAAACCGACTGCAACCTGTACACAGTCCTGAAAATAAAACAGCAAATAACTGCTGGGTGTGAAGTGATGATGCTTCAGCACTGAGAAAGGGGCCACACGAGAGAAAAACAGCCAGCACAAATTCCGAAAATCGGGGTGATGGTTTTTGCAACTGCTGTAAAAAAAAAAATTATAACTTTTGTGGAAAAAAACCAAAGGGAACTTTTCTGAACGTAACATAAGTACTGAAGTTCTGCGATGTCCAGACACAGCATGATAGGACATGGAATGTCTCCAGGGATTTCTAACACGTGCTGGTCGCAGCCCTTGCCATTTCGGGGAGAAGCAGAGCAAGGAGCAGCTCTCAGTACCCCAAGCTCCACTGCCCAAGCCGTGCATTTCTTTCTCAAGAAACCACTTTTGAGTGATTTTTGTTCTCCCTTTCTCGTCTCCCTGGCACCAAAGTGAGGGTGGTGGGCTCCTCCCTCACAATTAATTGGGTTCACTGCCAGCTGCTGCTTCCCACTGGGATGAGCTATAGTCCCAAGTCTCACGAGGCTGAAAAAGTGGCTTCACCCATCCCGCTAGTCCCCACATCTCCCTTTCTTAATTCCAGCTGCTCGTCAGGAGAGCAAAAGAAAAGCTCAAACCCAAACTGAGCAGATCCCTTGAAGCAAATCCAACCATGGAGCAGGAGAAAGGAATCCCCTTCTGCACGGCTGCCAGAAAATCCTGGCTCAGCCTGATGTGGAGAAGTCAGGATTCTCCACACCAATGAACTGGGAAACCCTGGATCATTGGCCATTTTTTTTTTTTTCCCACGGTTTTGCAGATCTTTGTCGGTGGATTTTGTCTATTTTGCAGAGCTTTGGCTTCTTTTGAAAGGCAAGGATGCCCAGCCCTGGGAATCCCACGGACGGAGAGGCGCCATCTCGCCAAGAACCAGGCACGACAAGAAAAAGAAAACCTTTGCACGACACGAAATACTCTGAGGCGCGGCACGAAAGGGCGTGAAACAGTTAAAAATGGACAGGAAAAAAGGACAATTATGGGGCGGAGGGAGGAAAGAGAGAGATACAAAGGTACGACGGAAGCAGCTGGGAATTCATCCCCAAACCCACCCCGAATCTCAAAGCCCTCCCCCGCGCGGTGCTACTCCCACCGGCAGGGAGCGGCGGCGGGGCCGCGGCCACCGCGTCCACCCCCCCCCCCCCCTCAGGCCGGGAGGCCCTCCCAGCTCACCGTGGCGGAGGAAGCGCTCCTCGTGCAGCACGGCCACGGCATTGACGATGAGGAGCGAGGCCTGCAGCAGCGAGTAGAGCGTGAACGCCATGGCCCGGCGGGGCGGAGGGGGCGGCACCGGGAGCCGCACCGGGAGCAGGAGCGGGAGCGGCGCCCGAGAGAGACGTGGCGGGGTTAGGGGCGGAACCTCCCCTCACGGGTCGGCAGGGGGCGGAGCCTCCATCTGGAGGCGGGGCTTGATGGGGCGTGGCCTCCCAGATGCTGCCTCGCATTGGCTGCGCACACAGGGGGGCGTGGCTTCACGGGGCGGGGATACATGGGGGCGTGGCTTGGCGCGTACGTCCCTATGGGGCGTGGTCATGTGGGGGCGTGGCCTCCCGGCAGAGCCGTGTCCGCCTCGCTGGGCGGGGGCACTCGGGGGCGGGGCTTGTGGGGGGCGTGGCCGCCGGCTCCCGGCAGTCGCGCTCGGCTCTGGGTTCGCCCGCGGATCCCTCGGGACCCCGAATCCCTCGGAGCCCCTCGGGTCCGGCGGAACCCTGTGGATCCCTCGAGCCCGTGGATCTCGCAGAGCCCCGTGGATCCCTCGGTGCACCTGGGATTCCTTGGAGCCTCTTGTGCCCGTTGGATCTATGGATCCCTCTGGTCAATGGATCACTTGGATGACTGTGGATCCCTCGACTGCGTGGGTCCCTCGGAACCCCGTGGGTCCCATGGAGCCCTTTGGGTCCATTGGATCCGCGGATCCCTCGCGCCCGTGGATCTTTTGGAGCCCCGTGGAGCCCTCGAATCCGTGGATCCCTCAGAATCCCATGGGTCCCTCGGAGCTCCTCGGGTCTGTCGGGTCCGTGGATCCCTCGGGTTCATGGATCCCTCAGAGCCCCATGGTTCAACCAGAACCCCTTGGGTCCGTCGGATCTATGAATGCCTTCGGTCCATGGATCCCTTGGAACCCCGTGGATCCCTCGGGTCCGTTGGTCGTTCAGAGACCTTTGGATCCCTTGGGTCCATTGATCCGTCAGAGCCTCTTGGGTTCATTGAGCCCATGGATCCCTCGCGTCCATGGAACCCGTGGAGCCCTGTGGGTCCCTCGGGTCCACGGATCCGTCGGATCCCCATGGGCTCCTAGGAGCCCCTTGGGTCCACTGGATCCATGGATCCCTCGGGTCCATGGATCCCTTGGAGCCCCGTGGTTTTCTCAGGTCCGTGGGTCCTTCGGAGCCCCGTGGATTTCTCAGGTCCGTGGATCTCTCGGAGCCCCATGGGCCTCACAGCGCAGGCTGTGACATGGGAAGCTCTGCTCTCCTCGTAGCAAGTGCCCTTTGGATTCGGAGCGGGAATAAGGCTCATCCTCATCCTCCTCCGCCGGTAGCGTGGCGTCTCCCGGTGGTGGGAGCTGGCAGGGACGCCTCGCCCGGCGTGGGGCAGCCCCCGTGGCCATCCGTCATCAGCGACCCAGTACTAGTAGAACTAATAAAAAAACATAAACACTGCATATACAGTGAAAAAAATACATGAGTTTATACTTATATTGAGTCTTGCGGACAGCGGGGTTTTTTTCCGTGTGTTTCCTCAATACACTGGTTTTCCTTCTATCCCGACTGAGGTTTCTAGCAGGAAGTCAGCCCAGATCCCAGATGCTGTTTGTCCAGCATGTAATTCTGCAGAATCCAAAGCCGAATCCAAAAGAAAACAATTACCTCTTATACTGGATTGATCAGGGTTTCTGGGCAGTTCTGAAGTCAAGTAACAAAATAATCACAACTGGAACTCAGCGATACTATATACCTGTTACAGCTACTGTAGTTATACAGTTATCCCTGTATTGTAGTTACACAGGTATCCCAGTGTAGTTATTGATGCACAAATAGACTTTTTTTTTTCCCTTTACCTCTTTCAGTCCAATTGGCTGAAGGGGGTGATTTGCATAACCCCCCTGATTTTATTTCCCAGTAACCACACAGTACACAAGCCCCTTAATCTGGATGGTTGGTAGCTTTTATTACTCAACCCGAGCACAGTGATTTGCATAATCGCTGTATGGTGATGGTTATTATCCACTGCAATAGAGGTGATGATTTTGTGCTCAGTGTGGTGGACTGGAGAGACCCCATCTCGATTCCCTGCCCTGCCACAGACTTGTGGCACAGTCTGGACAAATTATTCACCACTTACCAGTATTGCCTCCCCATGCTCTGTGTGAAGATCCCCTCACCAGCAAGTGATGATCTGATACTTCAATTAATTAAGTGTCAGGAGTATATAATCACTAGATGCTCAGACACCTCGTGAATCAGCTGTGAAGAAACCCACACCTCAGCTTCTCCTTGTGTTCGCCTTTCCTTTTCAGAAAACCCACTTTGGTACAGTCAGTGTCACAGTATTGTGCATCTTAATAACCATTACTATTAAATAACATTACATCTTGATACTGGAATAAAAATAAAGCACCCTGCCATCGGAACCACAGCCTATTTTCTTTATAATTTACTCCCAAAATTACTACTATTATACAAGGGAGATAGAGAATCAAGCATATTCAAAAGAGTTCTGTCATCTGGTCAAAAGCATTTGTCATTTCAGCCTCAAAAAGGAATATAGTCTCAATCCAGACTAGTGACTAAAACGTCTATTGCATTGAGTGAGCTCAATATTTTTGAAGCCTGTGCTGAAGTGTTTACTTACGTGAAAACTCATTGTTTTTCTCAAACACTGTCTTTGGCTCTGAAAACTCTCATGTGTATGATTAACTTTGTAAGTCAGCAGTCAGTGGGAACACTCAAGTGTAGTGGCACATGTGAACTCACACTTGCAGGCTCGGGAGTCCCAACACAGCTTCTTTTTTTTCTCATCTAGGTCTTTAAATTTGCTATGACTGCAAAACTCTTAAAATCCACCATTTTAACAATTTTAAATGGAGCCATTTCTAGTTGCCCAGGGCCTCTTCCCCCAAAAAATTTAGGGGAGTTTGTAATTCAAAAAATCCTTTTCCTTCTGTAAACAGCAGCAACAACAACAACAACAAACCTTGAGTTTACCAAACTCCATACAGGCAGAGAAAGACAATATTGACCTGAAAAATTTAATCTGGAAGGTCACTACTAATTTTTAAGAAGTTCTGAGTGGTGACATATGATGGTCTTGCAAACAGAGCTATCTTTTGTACTCAGATATAACTTAGGGCGTTCTGACAGTGATTCTATAATTAAATACAGATGAATATGGGGGTCACTAACATAGATATCTAATAACCACCATTATCAAGTAGCATTTCCTGGGCTACCTCCTTATGGTATCCAACCTATAAATAAATAAATGCTAATCTCAGTGAAAAGCTAATGCTTAGAGTTATGGCCCTGAAAAAAACCCCAAGGTTTTTGTAATAAGTATACAAGTTATGGCTTAGTAATTTTACCCATAATTAAGATGTATTTCCAAAGAGTAGCTGCCATCAAGCTGACATAAACTTGACATGATTTTCCCCTTAGTGAAATCCATCATGGCAACTTAGCAGCCACAGGAGTCTTATCTCTGAATCATGTTACGTGGTTGAAGGGAAAACCAGATAAAGTTGCTTGCATTAGAAGGAAAGGGGTTTGTTTGGTTTTTTTTTCCTTCATTAAGGTGTTGTGTTTCAGTACGGTAAATTCTCGTGGTGTCATCTGTAGGGTGCAGTCAATCACCATAAAGGAGAGTTTTAAACCACCTTACAGATGTCAGAGGGTTAAACTTCAGGCTAGTGAAGTATTGTGAAGGCACTGGTGTTTTTTACATTCTGTTTCTCGTTCGATATTTTCAGAGCACATCTCATTAAATGTAGGGGTCTCACTGACCCCTACATTTAATGAGAACCAAGCTTGTTGTGTGGGAGTTTTGGGGTTAACTGAGTTTAATCCTGATGAGAAAATACCAGGGCAAAGGAACACCTATTATGACTTCAGCCTCTATACCCTTCACCTCGCTTGCCACCACCATCTTCTGATTCTATTTTCTGAACTAGCTTTAACCATTTCCTTCTTTAGACATTGTACATACTCAGATATACACTTATCAGTGAGAAACTTTTAGGGGCACAGAAAAGTCTGGAAATAATGCCAAGCTGGAAATGAAGAAATTACTTTTGTTGGTGGCAGCCTTTTTACCGACTCCTACCATAAGTAACTTCATTAACTGAAAAACTTTGTGTATGGGGGAAAAATTAGGTTCTGCGTCTCAGCAAGGTGCTATAAATAAATCCAATAGCTAAATTTCACAGTTAGACTAAAGCCTTTGTCATCCCTTACTCATCACACCTATAGCACTGTTGAAGAGCTGTAAAGTTAATGGTGCATCCGACTGATGTAACACGTCCCTGGTAAGCACAAATTGAGTGACTGGTTTAATGTCCAGACAGGGCTTTTTTTTTTAAAACCACCAGAACTGGAAATGCAATAAGATTCTGTACATTTGGGAGAACGTGTGTCTGGTCCTTACCTGTCGGCAGCTGCATACAGGAAAGATCCTTGCCTTATCCATGACTCATGGGTCACCTCTGCCCTTGCTTTTTTGAGAAGTGAGCAGCCATCCCTCCAAAAACACAGCCTGACAGCCTTCCTGAGATTTGAGAGGACATTAATAGGGCTTCATACACAAAAGGACTGCCTGGGGATTGAGGAACAAAATGAAAAACCATACACAGTTTTTGATTTACACCTAAATTTATCAATGCTGTTTTCCTAAGTTACTTGACTCTGTAACCATAACAGCCTTTAAATGTAATTTGTTGCCTGGTACTCTCTGTCTCACAGACACAGAAACAGACAGAGACACACACATGCTGTTGCTCATCTTGCTACCACCAAGAGTACAGAATGGTCATACAATCAGGGAACAGTTTGAGCTGGAAGGGAGCTCGAAGATATCTCTGTGACATGACATTGTTCTATTATTATTGGCACTGTTTGTGCTGCATTTGCACTGGAGTACACCAGTCCAGAACCAAATCCTGTCATGTTCAGTACCGTGCAGATATTTTTCAGAGGCAGGCATAGGAATTTTCCAGTCCATGTCTCAGCTGGAAGACAATGGATATCGAAAGCAGGGCAACGCGAGGAGTGGGGCAGCAAGGAAACAAATGGATTTTTTCAGGGAATTAAAAGTCTCTGCCTAGCCCTGCCTCACTGCTGACAGGGGAGTCAGCAGAGAGTCTTAGGGAGGGATTTAGAGGATGGGGAAACAGCTCCGTGAATTTTGAAAGGTGGGAGATTTAGTCTCTGTGCAGTGAGCAGCATGAAGAAAAGGCAGGGGTATGGAGGAGTGCAAAGAGAAGGGTGTCAGGGGCTGGTGCTACAGAGGAGAACAGGCAGGAGCAGCTCACTACATCCAGGTGTGGAAAGAGGGAGGGAGACCCGAGGGACACAAACTCCTACAGGCACAGAGTTGGTGTTTGCCACCGTGGACTTGCATGGATGTGTGTCTGTTGGACCAGGGAAAATGGTGCCAGTAGAAATATTCTGAGTGGGAATACAGCTAACATCAAAGGACCAGGGATGGCTGGCATGTGCCCACAGCTTTGAAATCAGGTCTGGCTTCCACCTCCACTAACAGAAAAGTCACTCAAAGAGCCCTTTTGGGGACAAACACGAGGAGCTGCAGTGGTGACCAAAGTCTCACCTTTGTGGCACAGATTTTCCCCCAGGATTATAAAATGTGGATCTGTGTGGGGCAGCCTCACCTTCCTGTGTCTGCCCCAAGTCTCTCCTCTGCTAGCTGTCATACACAGGAGTGTTCTGGGACCCCAGTGTGTCCCAATGGGGCCAGGCCTTCCATCAGCAACTTCCCCAGGGGATGGTGGCCCCATCTAAGCCTGGAGAAGGAGGAAACTCACAGGCTAAAGGTTCCCAGCAGCAGTTAGCAAAGGGCATGAAGCTGGAACAGGCTGGCCAGATCCAGGGATCACACTGATCCCTGGAGCCAGATCCCAGCCTAGCCTGATCCCTGGAACCACCACCTGAGCCAGGACAGCCAGGTGAGCTGGTGTCACTCCAGAGGTCATTAGTGAAAGTCGCAGCACTCAGTTTAAAGATTAATAGATGGTCTTTTTCTCCAGGCTGTAAAAGTGGGTGGGTAAAAGCCAAATCAGAGGCCTGGTGTTTCTGGAGGCTGCAGCCTGTCCAACAACGTTAGCATTAGCAAGCTGGAGTAATGCAGATAATAGGAAACTATGTGCAGAAAGTTAGGTCTCAGCATAAGGTCTGGGGTTCTCAATGAGTCAGAGGGATTAGGAAATCTTTGTAAAAATAACCAGAATTCCCCCTCCTGTATTTTTTTCCCATGACTCACCCTGCAGGAAAGAGGCAATATGAAAAAGACATAAATCTCTGCAGTAAATTTTTAACCCAACACGTCACAGAGAAAAGGTATGTGTATCTATGCTATTTCTCCACTTCCATTAAAAAACTCAATTTCCTGCGTTTTCTAATACTTTTGTGGTATGAGTTCACAGTCCAGCACTTTGGTGGAGAAAATGAAGTGCAACATGTCAGTCCATCCACCCACTAGCACACATCCCCTGAGTCCTTTATCCCCTTTTCTCTCCATAAGAAAGCTGCAAATGGAAGAAGCTGTGGGCTGTCATTGCTCTGGTGCTGAATTAAGGGATGTTGTCAAAGGAGAAGCATCAGAAATGGAAATTGTCTCTTCAGAGATGGCAAACTCTGGCTGGGCACACATTTTGCTTGTAAGAAATGTAATTTATGCATATCGGGCCAGTCAAATCCACTGTTGAAATCTTGTCAGAGCTGCAGTTTGCCTCTGTAACTTTTTCCACCTTCACAGGAGTTCTGAAGTCTTTGGAGGAATAATTTGATGTGCAATGCCTGGCACAACAGAAGTAAAAGAAAAAACAAATAACTGGGTGTCTGATCAACATGAGGAGCTGTTGGTATCTTGAAGCCAAGTCAATTAATAACAGAATGTAATCGGTAGAGAACTGATAGCTGGGGTAGAGCTGATGAATTATGTAGGTAACAAATTCCTTTTTCCCCTATCTTCCGCCTTTTAAAAAAACACATCCTATGACCTCATCACCCTGCTTCATTTGGCTAGACGCATTCAAACTAAAAAATAAACTTTTTGCTTGAAGAGACCCCTCAAAACATATCATTTACCCTCTCTTTATAGAAATAGACACCGTAAGAAAAGTTCCTCTTTTTGTGACTTCAGGACATTGAAAACAACGAAAACATTGGCAATATTGAGGAATCAGGGGCTCGGGTGTGCTAATTTTCCTCTATAAAATTTAAATACATATCTATATCATTATACCTATATACCTATATATCTATATGTCTGTATATATATATATCTATATACAGATACAGATATAGATATATATGTACAGATATAGATACAGATATAGCTACAGATATAGATATATTAAAAAATCTGGAGGTGGGGAGAAGAATTTAGACCAGATATAAAACAAACCCAAATGTCATTGCACAAGCACCCACCCTTGTGATTCTCCAGCCAGCTCTAGGCTGATGGAGGAGCCCAGAGAAGACCCCAAGAAGCCCCACTAGGGCATGGCAGGCTGTTCACTTCTGACTCGAGCGGGAATTCATCCCTGCACACATTCCCATGGCAACCCTGGTTTCTCTCTTCTCCCCTGACACTCACCTCCGGAGAACACTGATTGCCATGCTGATGGCAACCAGCAGCAGGAGGCTTCCACTGAGAGACACCATGACAATGGCATAGGTGGAGGGTGGTGAACCTTGAAGAGAAATCACAGGTGAGTTTTTGCCAACAAACAGCTTCAGAAACACAGCCTTTTGTGAAATCACAGGGTGCTACAGGCTGAAAATACTGGCAGTTCTGCTCTAACTATGAGTGGAAGGGGGTGACCAGCTCAATGTTAGGAGGGTGTTCCTGGAACTATTTTTTCTTCAAAAATCTCACAGCTCAGTTAAATAACTTGTGTGTCTTTATCTACCAGAGAGCAAAGCAAAACTGCTTTTCAAGACTGAGACTGAAATACAGCCCTGTGGATCTTGGGGTGGGAAAGTCTGCCCTGCACTGTCAGACCACAAAGTCATTTCACATATTATCCACCTATTTATAGCAAAGCAGGATCCTGAATCTTACTGCCTGTCTAGCCAGCACTTTCCATCCACTTCCACCCCTTTCAATCTGTTTCCATCCTTCTTTACTCTTGTATATAATTCCAAACTCAAAGGAATGAAGACTGGGTTACATCCCTGCCTCCAAAGCTCCCACTCTTTTCTGCTGCAACCCCTCCTTTTAGTTCCACCATTCTTTCAACCCTAAACCCCAACAGAAGCATGTCTACCATGTCTGATTCATCCACTCCTTTTGAGCCCACTCAACACCCTGTATCTATAATCTGGCAGATTTGACAACATGCTCAACAGTGTCACCACACAAATAAACACTGCAAAACTGATGTAAAGTGCTGATGGAAACAAACAGGAGAGTAAAACACCTTCTTCCTGGAAAATTGCAGTGTTGTACAGATCTTCGCCACTGGCATTGGCCATCCTGAAAAATGAGGCAAACAGACAATCAGATCCCAGTTTAATGTTCAAAACCAGCACATTTAGTTCGGATTCCTTTATTACACCTGAGTATTTTGCTATCTCTAATGTGAATTATCTTTAACTGGAGATTAAAGCAAGATGTGTTAAGGGGCAGATCCAAAAGGTTGAAGCTAATCCAACACAAAAAACCTGAATTCTTCTGTTAAGGCAATGAGCTTCCACTGTCTTGAGTTTGACTTCATACTTATCCATGGCATCTAGTCTTTATAGAATCACAGAATCCCAGAATAGTTTGTGTGGGAAAAGCCCATCCAGTCCCACCTCCTGTCATGGGCAGGGACAACTTCCACAATCCCAGGTTGCTCCAAGCCCCTTCCAACTTGGTCTTGACACTTCCAAGGATGGAATTTTGGCATGGACAAACAACCCAACACCACCAACAACATACTCTGACATATCTAGTAGATACTTTTATCTAATCCTGGCCAATTTGCCCCAGTACACAGAGCCTTTTCTTTTACTCTCTCCAGAAGTGGTAGGTAACTAAACTGTCCAGGCATTGCCTCTTGTCCATCAGTGCATGGGAATAAAATGAAATGTCAGCCCAGAATCTGCTCCAGGATGCCATGTGAAATTTTCCCTGGAGGAATTCTCTCTCTCCCCAAGGAGAGATGGGCTGAGTCTTACTGAGAATGGAAAACCAACTTGCTTACTAGAGAGTCGTCCAACCCCTCAAGACACCAAATCTTTTTGTCCCATCTGTAAGATGTTCTAAGGAAAACCTCAGTGTCACCTTTGTGCTTAAAAAGAAGTCAAGGAAATACGACAGAGAAATTAAAATGTAAAGCAGAATTAGATTACAAATTTAGGGATTACCTTGTGACTGCTGAAGATCCTTGTGTCAGCATCACACAGCTCAAATCTTGCCTGAAAGTAAAGCTGGTCTGAAGGGTTTCAGGCTAATTGCTCACTTCATTTGCCTCTGTTGATTGCTTCCTTCTCTCCGTGGTTTTTATAGGGCAGAGTAATCTCTTCCGTGTGTACACAATCAATAAAGTGTGGAGGTGGATCAAATAGAGGCTTTACTCACCATCCTTTGGATAAGCAATTATTTTCAGAGTCTTTCTGGTGGAGCAGGAGTCACACACAGCAGGAGCTGGACTCCACCCAGGAGCCTCTCAGGGCTCCCAGGGGCACGGGACCCCCTCTGATGTGCATTAACTCCTCCAGCAAGACTATCTCTGGTGGCCAGGACTTGCTGCAGAAACATGCTGTGTCCCAGGAGGGGTGCCTTTGGGTTTTATCTGGAAGTCTGGGTGGAGAGGGGAGGTTTGGATGCTCTCCAGGCAAGGGAAGCCCACCAGCTGGGACGAGTCTGAGCCCAGCCCTGAGCTGTCTGGGTGTTGTTGGTGGTCTGACCTGGCTCTCTGCACTGAAAAGAACCAGGCAGGAGTTTAAGGAGCTGTTGTTGAGCTACTGGAATGGCCAGTTCAGGGCTTCCAAAGTGCTTCGTTTTGGTGTTTCTTGCAGCCTGGCTTCGCTGCACCACGGGCAGGAGGACAACATGACTTTATTTCCAAAGCACCTACCCCTTCCCATGCCTTTGTTGGGGAGGTCACATCTGCACAGCTCTGGAGCTCGTTGTGCCCTGCAGGAGCCCCAGTTCCCTCTGCCAGACTGGGGCTGAGCTGGCAGCTGCCCCGAGTTATCTCCTGAAAGGCTGCGGTTGCCTGTGCTCTGTGGTCACAGAAGGAGTGGTGCTCCAGGGTGGAGACCCTTCCTTCGTTAATGCAGGCATGAAGAAAACATTAATAAAATCCACATTGGCAGGTATTTCAAAACAATAGAGGCTGGCAGGTTTTTCTGCTGTGCCTAGACAAATAGGTGCACAACAATTTCAGCTCCTCTTACGTCACAGTAACAAACAGGACCCAAGCACCTCTCTGAGTCCCCTGGAGATTTTTTGGAAGGGTTTCAGGCATTCACAGTCTGGAGAATGACCACAACTGTGAATTTTCCTCTGTGGCTCAAGAAAACAGCAAATTAACTACATTAAATAGAATTTTCAGAGAGATGGACAGCAAAGAGTAGGCCTGCAGACATACACAGGTATTTCTTCTGTTTAAGCCACACATCCATTCTCCATCCTGTGTCATCCATAGAGGAGGACACTTGGTCTGTATGAATCTTCTCTCCCTCCTGCAAGAAATCTTTAAGCCTGAACATGCCACAAAAGAGTTCTGAGAAGGAAGGACTATGTATTCAGGCAGATACCAGCACTTTCCTTCTTTATCAAACAAAGAGAGAGCTCAAATCAAAGCTGAGATTGCTTTGCGGAATCCACCTGTGATTTTTGAGTCTGGTCCAAAGGTCACTGAAGTTAATGGGAATCTCTGCTGATTTCTCTGGTATCTAGACCGTGTTGCCAAAGAAAAAGCTGCTAAATACACAGCAGACCTCACTCTTGAAATCCACTGACCAGCTGCATGGTGGATCCACATATCTTGTGCGTGCCCAGTGTGAAAATGTGGTGGAAGCAACTGGGACGTGTTCTTCTTTTGTGAATGGAAATTCACCTCTATTGAACTTTCAGAGACAATAAGGAAAAAAAGCAATGGATGCTCTCCATTTTCCTGAAGGTGAATAGTCTTATTTTTTAAAAAATTTAATACGTGAATACCTACGCATTATTTTTCTTTTTTATCCTGATGTCACCTCACCCCAAACTCAGTTTTGTGGAGAAGCTTGAAGTCACAATGTGGGGAGCTGTGGTGGAGGAGGAGGAGGCAGCTCTTTTCTGCAGAAACACTTTATCTCACGTGGCTTGGGTGCAGTTCCACCACTGAAAACTGGCAGCACAGATAACAACAATCCCAGTGAGACCAGGGCAGGCAGCCAAATGTGTGTAAGGCCAGAGAGGCACACACCACGGGTTGCAAGGATGTGAGATGTATGCCAGGACAGAGCTTCTCAGCACCATTTAGGTTTTTTTACCTGCTCTTGGACTTATTAGTGAATACTTGGCTATTGCTTTGGAGATCAAAAATTTCATATATGAGAGTGTTCATCAAGGATAATATTACTTTAATGAAAAAAAAAAGTCCTCTCAAAATTGTACTGAATAAACCAAGGCAGTTGGGTAAAACAGTGTCAAAATACCTTTAGAAATACAGAATAACAGAACTGTATGGATTGGAAGGGACCTTAAAGCCCATCTTGTTCCAATCCCCTGCCATGCTCATCTAGGCATAAACTCCCTGGAAAAACCTCCTGGAGGAACAAAAAGCTACAGGAGATGATAGGAAAACAGTGGTTTGTCCTACAGGAGCTCTCCCAAGAGCTTTACCTAGCAGAGTGATTCTGCTTTAAAAGCCAGCAGGGTAAAAGTTTTTATCAAAGAAGGTCAGAGAAAACACTTCACCTTGTTTTTGTTAATTCCTCGGTGATGCAGTCTGAAAAGCACAGTTTTTCTGAGGAGGAGCTGTTTCTTGTACACTGTGAAATTTATACCAAACCTTTGGCACAGCTGCCTCAAGGTTTTACACTGCATGAAAATTACAGAATAAGAAAAATAACCCCAAGGAAATCTGAACTCTAAAAGGCACAAGAATTTACTTGGTCAGTAGTACAAAAAAAAGGTGTAGCAATTGTTTTTTGCTGCTAATGAGCAGGGCCTTATCCTGCTTGCCATACCCAGCTCAGACAAAACTTCTTGATCTTTACTGTAACCTTGAAGAAACATATTCTTGCAGAGTCACCTTTTTTATACTCATCCAGGTATTTATTCATCAGTGTGATCAATCTCAAAAGCAGTAAATGCTCAGATATGCTGTGTGCTTCACATAACTTGTTCATGACTCACAAGGCCAGGCTGGATGTGGCTTGGAGCAACCTGAGCTAGTGGAAAATGTCTCTGCCCATGGCAAGGGGTGGAACTGGATGAGCTTTAAGATCCTTTCCAACCCAAACCAATCCAGAATTGTGTGGATTGCACCTTCCATTTTAGAGCAAGGTCAGCAAGAGGTAGAAAGGGTCTTTGAGGGAGCTGGCTTTGGCACACAAAATTTTGGTCGTGAGAGAAGGTCTGTTCCCATTTCCTGGAATAAGGGAAAGCACATATCTTCATGCGTTTTCTTGGTGCACTTCTTCACTAAGATAAATAGCTGTGCTAAAGTATCTCAGAAGCAAACAATGCAAGCCCTGGGTCCTGGAGAAGCACCACCACACCTGGAGGACAGAGCCCCCCTGGGAAGGTGTCGTGGGCAGTTCATGGAAACACAGCCCTGTGGGGTAAGAAGTGATCCTGTCAGTCCATTTGGAAATTCAAATCACAGCTCAGTGTGTAGCCTGCGCTGTGGGTTTTGCCATTCTCAGGGGATTTTGGTGTCCAGAAGGCTAAAACTAAGGTCTGTGAGACTGCTATCAGCCTTTTTCTCTCTTGTGGTAGCAGCTGTAGAGGCGATGTCTGGTCACTTACGCAGGTTCCTTCAAGGTGTTGACAAGCAGCACGTCATAGGTTAGAAAAGCTGCGTGTTTATTTTCCACACCAACACGTCATTTGCTTTGTGCTAAGGGCAGCAGCAGGGCTGCTCACTGTGAGCAAATTAAATGTGCCTGGGACCGTTCCCTCGTGGCACTGGGGAGCTGCAGCCACACCACGGCACTGTCACCTTCCAGCTCATCCAGACTGCCACCAGCAGAGGCTGCAGGTCGGGGGTGACTCCCCAGCCGTGCTGGGAAGTGCTCCCCAGTGGGCTCAAACACAGTGCTGCCAATGCCACTGCAATGAGGCAGCTGAGCTGAAGTCAAATTGTGTAGGCACAGGGTATCTGTGCTGCAGATACAATCATACCAGCTACTGGGAAAAAATTCGGGTATCTTTTCTTTTAACTTTTATTTGTGATGCCAGCTGGTGGGAGGGTTGAGTTGGTGAAACATAGCAGTGTTTGATGGGATTCTTTTCACTTTAATGTGTACAAGCTTTGGCACAAGAGGAAAGTAAACAGCAAGCAACTGGTGATAAGAAGCTTCCCTGGATATTTATCCAAGTGATTTGTTTAGGTGGAGGAGGCCTCTCTTTATTTGTTTTCTAGAATCACGTTCTTGACCTTTATCAGCATGAGGAATTATTTTTTAATTCAAAACACCTCATTCATGCTTAGTTCTGAGATATATGTTCCATCACAGGCTGTGTGCCGTTGTGGTCAGTGAATCAGCTACAAACCAGGAAAACGATGCTTCCATTTCCTGAGTAGGCACAAATAACCAAGTGGAAATTGGACATTTCGAGTTGGAGTGTTCAGTTTGAGGCGTATTTGTTGCTTATTCAGTCTGTCATTCGTGTGAGCTGTGCATTTAATGCACGGCTCCACAACTCCACCAGCACACACGGCTGTGCTCTGGAAAATCCCTGGGGAGCACGACGGTCTGAACACTGCTGAGCTGGGAGCAGAAAACAAATAAATCTGCTTTAGGTGCTTTGTGT
Source organism: Sturnus vulgaris (assembly GCF_052056855.1). Taxonomy (NCBI): domain Eukaryota; kingdom Metazoa; phylum Chordata; class Aves; order Passeriformes; family Sturnidae; genus Sturnus; species Sturnus vulgaris. The sequence continues at coordinate 80,002,197 of NC_142283.1, forward strand.
CTGCTCCTGGCTGCTTCTCAGATGGTGAGGGACAACGAGGGCTGCTCTGCACGCCTGACCACATCCAGGAGCTCTGGCACTCAGAAGCCATTAGGGCGGTAATTTCTTATTGAGCAACGGGATTACTTTATGTCCGGGCAAAATTTTTGATCTATAGTGGTAAGAGATTTTACCACCACCCTGCAGCCGGGTTCATTCATCACAGAAAGCAGCACAGTGTCACTCTGTGCAAAAAAAAAAAAAAAAAATCTATAGAGTATCCTGCATCCTGAGTGTTCTGTGCAGCTAGCTCTGCAGCTCATAAAGGATGCACCTGGCTGGGAAAAGGTACATGAAGGCTACAGAGCTATGGGGCTGCTCATGTCAGAGGGATGACTGCAACTTAATCTGGAAAAATGACAGCCAAAAAGGCTTGATAGATGCCGATTAAATCATGTCAGACATGGGGGAAGCGGACAGGGATGGCCAGTAGTCAACAGGCAATTTGTCTCATCCAGTACAAGATGCCCAGGGCATAAAATGAGGCTAAAATGAGGCTAAATTTGGCAGCTCAAATCATCAGAAGCTGGGTTTTTTATTTTTTTCCCCACAAGCTGTATTTAAGCTGTGGAGTTTATTGCCATAAGATGCTGTAATCTGCTAAAAGTGTGCCTAGGTCTTAAAAAGTCACTGGCTGTGTTCATGGAAGAAAAAAAAAAACCCATTGAGGGTTATTAAAAGCAAGACATCATGTCTAGGTCAGAAAACCCATAAGCAGTAAATCATTAGTAGCTAAAACAATATTCTGGGAACATATCTCTAATTGCTGGTGTGCTTTCACAAAGGATCTGATTTCTCCTGTTACTGGGAACTGGTTACTGATACAGGTGAAATTTTGGTCTGACCTGGCCCAGCTTTTCTGGTGGTTTTGCTGCTTTTTTTTTTTTTTTTTCCCACGCCACAAAAGCCATAATTCTGCTGGTTCCCTGAGCCTTGTCAGCTCACCTAAAACCAGAGCAAACTGTGCAGGGTAGGGCATGAAAACAATGCCCTTCCTCCCCTGCCTCCCAGCTCTGCCAGCTGCTCCAAGGAACTGCAGAGCCAGGTGATTCAGCCTCACAGGAATTTGCTGGGAATGAGGGGAATACTGAGAGAACAGCTCTGCTGGGCATGGCTAAAAACGCTTTTGGATGCTGGTGGTGCTGTACTTTGTGTTTGGGGCCAAGACCTTTAGCAAGGAGAGGGATCCACTCAGGAAAGCCCTGACAATCAGGGTGCTGCAGGTCACCAGAACGGGGGAATACAGCTGCAGTCATCAAAATCAACTGACTGCCTTTATTTCTGTGGATCCACAAGGCACGTCCTGAAATTGTACTAAATCTATTTCTAATGAGCGTTTTCAAAATAACCAGAGGCAGAAATTTCCGCCACAAAACTCTTCAGCATATTATTTGTGTGAATTAAAATACTTCTAAAAAGGTATTCTTGGGGATTAATTTCCCAGTTGTTTTCTTCAGTGGACTAAGCATGGCATTAAATTACAGGGAAGCTCAACTATTATCTCATACTTTTCTCTTTTTTTTATTATAGACTTTTTATCCACATGAATGATAAAGAAACTACAACAGAGTTAAATACCTTTTTTGATAACAGTGATTATATTCTTAATTACACTCAATATTAAATTGTAAAATATTTCCAGAGGAGTACAATCGTAATTCATACAGCAGGCAAAATACCAGAGAGGGAAAGGGATGAGGGAGAGGGGTGTGAGAATCTCCAGACTGCTTTTAAAAAGCACTGTGTATGGCTAACGCTGCTCTATCCATCCATCCATCCGTCCACCCGTCCATCCAAACGTGGTTCTGGCCCATCTGGTGAGACGTTCATTTCCTTCCATAAAACAATCACTACTCCAAAGCAAAAGGTGAACTGGCAGATGTTGTCAGTGTCTGTGGCATTGAAAGGACCAGCAGTTCCTTTCACAGCTTATCTGCACGATTCAAAAGCATTTTTTTTTTCTATCAAGCTCAATAGTCCTTCTAAAAACACAAAGACTTAAACTTTGGTACCACCAAAAAAAAAAAAATATCAAGGACAGGCATTTTTTTTGTTGTTTTGAGTTTACTAATAAATGGCTGCTACATTCTATTTGACATGGTTGTCCATGATACTATGAGGTCACTTGTCCTTAGGTTCAGAGGAACCTGATTTTTTTTTTTATTTAGATCCCCAAACACTTCCATTTCACAGTCTATATACAAGTCAGGTTTCTGACTGGGTTATAACTTATAAGGTAACAGCTGCAAAAGCTCCTGTGCTTCTGGGAATGAAAAAAAAAAAAAAAAGAAAAAAGAAAAAGAGAGAGGGAGAAAAAGAGAAAGTGTTATCAACATTAAGCCAAAGTTTGAGACAGTCACAGAATTATGACATTTATTTACAACCCTTGAGAAAGGGACACACATAGGCCACCTGCTCTACAGCATCCCCTGAGGCTCTGATAGTGAGTGTCTGTGGGGTCATAGGGAAATAAATATTCACAATAAAGATGAAGTGCAAACTTCCACTGCAGTGCGATTAGACGCCGCCAGATCTGGTGTGGGAAGGAGCACAGCAAGGGTGTCTGAGGGGGCACAGGGCAGGAACTGAGGGGCTGCTCTGCAAAACAGAAAATCTCCAGCCCCTGGGAGCGCTGCGTGGGCAGGGATGTGCGAACACCTTTCCTCCTTGAGGAGACTTTTCCTCCTCGGCGCATCAAGGACACGAAACTGCTTCCGAACAACAGAGTGCTCCGCCTGGCTGGTTCAGCTGATCACTTAAGTAACAACTGATCTTCCCGAAGCTCCGGGGCTGCTCGGAGCCATCCCCGGTGTGTGCCGCTGGAAGCCGGAGCGGCGTGCGGAGCGCACCCACCCTTCTCCCTCTCGCCAAACGGGCCCGGAATGCTCGCCGCTGGGATGCCAGCACCCTCCTCGCAGGGACCGGGTGCTGATGGAGGCCCGGTGATGGGAGCAAGCTGTTCCTCTCCTCCCGTGCTGCCATCCTCAGGCAGGCTTTTATTATCGTGAGTCGAGCGCTGCAGGCAAGGCGCTGGGGGCAGGACCTGCTGCTCCTCATCTGGGGAGGCGTGCTGTTTTACTCAGGGTATTAATGCCGCTGGATTTGTTTTAAATCAGCGCCCAGATTGCTGTAGACTCGGTTGGAAAACTCTGGCAGTCAGTAAGGAAGCGTGCACAAGAGGGCAAAAGAGAACCAGCTCGGTGCTTAGAATAATCTCCTTATCTCAGCGGGCAGAGCACAGGGCCACAGATAGTGGTTATCCGGTTACTCTGCACTGCTCTAATTTATTACTCTGTTACTCTGGTAACTCTTTATTTTTAAGAATCTGCTTCTCCTACAGCTCAGGCAAACCTCCATCATCTCCACTATCAAGCCCTTCTCAGATGTCCCAGACTCTCTTGAACACCTCTGCTCATTACTGAATTTAATTCACTGATGAAGTGCACTGCTCTGTGTGTGAGTAGCTCTTTTTTTTATAATCCCTTTACTTCTCCTCAGGGATTTTTTAATGAATCCGCAGGCCAAATTTTGTGGCATAACACAGTAGCAGGGGAACCAGCTTTTGGCATCTGTCTCCAATCCCTAATCTTCTTGTTTTACCAGGAAAAACCAAGAGAATGTCATTTAAATGCTAAGACTTCAGCATCCAAAACTGGAATCTCCCAAGCCACTGATGATGGAAGTGGTGTTTCTACTAAATGAACCCTTCTAATACACAGTCCTGAGAAATGTAGTGTTTGGTTTAGGAAGGCTCTGCACATGAGCAGCAGGATAATTTCCTTCTGTAGGACACTGAACTACAGAACCACAGTCAGTGGGGTTCAGTGAGACTCCCAAAATATGCTGATGTACTGCTTTTTCCTGGAGCAAAAAGGAGCTCCATTAAGGGCAGAAAATCTCCTCCCTACCTGGAGTGTGAACAATTTTTTGCACTCTGAATTTTTTTGCCTCTTTCCACTGAAGGTACCTTGACCTTGATGACACTTTTCAGTGTCAGGAAAAGCACATGCTCAGGCAGCTAGAGTCATGGAATGGTTTGGGTTGTAAAGGACCTGAAAGATCCCCTCATCCTACCCCTGATGTGGACAGGACACCTTCCACTGTCCCAGGCTGCTCCAAGCCCCAATGTCCAGCCTGGCCTTGGACACTTCCAGGGATCCAGGGGCAGCCACAGCTGCTCTGGGCACCCTGTGCCAGGGCCTGCCCACCCTCACAGGGAAGAATTTCTTCCTAATATTTAATTTAAAGCCACTCTCTTTCAGTTTGAAGCCATTGCCTTTTGTCCTGTCACTGCAGGACCCATGGGTCAGCTCCCAACACCACATCCCACCCCAGTGAAGCCTCATAATTAATGCCAGAAGTAATTTATCAGCTTTAGACTGTAGCACAACACCTGCACAGAGAGGGCTTTGGGACCAGAACCAGCCACATCAAACAACAGAACGATCCTCTTAATTCTCATGATGTTCCTGCAGAGGAACACAGGCAGCCAGGTCAAGTGGAATGAAATCTCTTTTTCACAAGCTCACCTTTAGCTTTTGCTGAGGTGTGCACCGAGCTTTTCTTTCCTGATCAAGCTTGCTGCATAGGGAATCTGGAATGACACAGAAACAGAGACACTGCTCAAGACAAGGTTTGGCTAACAAAACAGACAAGCTGGAAATCCCTGTGAGTGAAAGGTTTTGTTTTCCTTCCTGAAAACAGGGAGGAATTGTAGGAAACAACACCTTACATACAAAGGCTCAACTATTTATGAAACCATAGGGAGGTTGAAGCAGAAATAAAATAAAAATGGTCAGAATTAAAACAACAGATAGAATCATAAAATTCAGTACACAATATGCATTCTGATGCTCTGTTTATATCAGAGGCTAACAAAGGGTAAAGCCACCTGTGAGGTCATAAAAAATCAGCTGTCTGTGACAGATCAGGCAATGCATACTGATCCCTGCACAGCCAAAAAGCAGCAGGTTGGGAGCCTGAGACTTCGTGTATTTATATCCCCGTAATTAGGAAGTTCATAATAGTTATTTCCAACTTGCACCAATCTGAAGGGAAGCCACTGAAGTGGAACAAATAATTAAAGAAAAACAGAGAACATGGGCATATTAGGGAACACAGTTATATTTAGAAACAAAGTGGGATGATGTGCTCATTGGCCACTGGGAATACATTACAGGGCTGCTCTTCTTCAGTGCTGGGCCTTTAGAATGCAACAAAACTAAATTGCTCTGAGATTCCCCCATAGCTGGGAATCCAAATTCTTTGATGATGACTTTTGGAGGGACTGCTGGAGGAATTCGGGCTAGGAGATCAAAAAATTCTGTGTCCCTGCACTCCTAGGTGCTGTTGCATGCTGAGCTGACCTGCTTCTGCTGCCAGGCACTCCAGAATATGCTCACAAATAATGCCAAACATGTTACTGCAAGCTGACAATTATGTCAGCAGAAGTCAGAATCAAGGCCTTTACCTGCACAAACAGCAGCAGGAATAGATGGGTAAAGGCAGAGAGTTCAAGCAACCTGCCCCACACACCTGGACACAGTGAATTTGCATCCATATCCACTGACTCCACATGTTCCTGTTCGTCCCTGTTTTGATTTTAAATACATGATGCCCACAGAGGATATTTATGTGAGTTGTGCCCAGCATGCCTCTGGGCTGGGGTAAAGACATTGAGAGACTTATCCATCCCTGCCTACTTTAATAAGGAAAAGAGGAGGGAAGGATCATGATGAGAGGAAATGAGAGGGGCTTTAGGAGCTGGAGAGCTAGCCTTGTCATTTCTTGGGAAAGGATGTCAATCTGACTGAAAGCAGCAGCACCAGGATGGAGCAATGTCTGTGTCTGAATGAGAACAGAAGCCTTTCACAGTGGCACGCTGCTTCCCCCCTACCCAGTCCTGGAAAAGGGGAAATGTGTGTGCACAAACCCCTGAATGACCAGAAAAGATCAAGATTCCAGGTGTTTCATTTGACTGCTCTTATAATCCCTTCCCTTGGCAGAAGATAATAGGCACCAGGAAGTTTGTGGCCAGACCCCCCCCCCCCCCCCAAAAAACAGAGGCAAACACATCTGCCTTCAGGACATGGCACTTGCAAAGGCTGCAGAGCTCCCTCCCGTGCTGCAGCAGAGAGGGGGGTGCAGAGAATCTGCTTCCCTGATCACCAGGGGCCAGGGTTTGGATGCAAAAGGGAGCCACAAACAAGCTGCCCGAAAAAATCAGCACATTCCAGCTGGGACCTGTGGTGCCTCACCAGCTGATTCCTGCCTCTCTCCCACTCACTAAGGCCAACTTGGGTTTGCATGGCCACGAATTATATAGGACATCTCCCAAGCTGTACTGACCTAGATAATACAACGGGGTACATTCTGTCAGAAATTAACTGTTCTTAATCCACTTCTCCGCTATATTTGGCACACCAGTGTCTTTCTAATGTGTTTTGTTTTCTACCTGATCTCCTGGTAACAGATGACAGTGGGAGAGGTGGGTGCTCAGCAGGGAAATGACTACTTTCTCCATGAGTTAAATCACCTGCAATGGCATCATCTATTCCTCTCGTTGTCAGAGCATTCAAAAACTCTGATGCTGTGGTGGGATAGGATTTAGGGCTCTTCATGACAAAATAATCCCTCTCTGTGCATCCATGGGGGTTGCTGTGATGAGGGCAGGATCAGTACTAAAAAGGCTGTGGAGATGCAAAGGGTGCCCCTCTTCAAAGGGTGTAGAGAAATAATAAAAGTGCAGCTTGGTTTTAGCAGCCAAAACCAGTTTCTCATGACCAAGTCCACATTAATAGGAAATACAATGAGAGTAGACCTGAGGAGAAACTCCAGCAAAATGCAATATGGACACTGAGTCCTTTTTCCTACAGGCTGACTCCAGTCTAGTCCTGGTACCCATTAGGACCTGGAGCACAGTTCTGTGTGCATTCCCCATATATTCCACCTGGAAGGAACCCAGCCAGCAAGCCTTGAGCATGCTCCTCGACTCAAACCAAAGCACAGATAATGGATAGCACTGGGGAGTCATTTCTGAAGTTCCTGTCTGATCCCTATTATACACCCTCAGATATCAAAGAAGTTTCAGCACACCATCCTCTTTCAGAGGTTTCACCTCTGCATCCCATCTCTGGTGAGGTACACAATGATACATCACCCTGCCTTCTGTTGCCTAAAAAAAAATATTTTGCATTCATGCAGTAGCAGAGGCTGGCTTGTGGCTTCCTGTACACCCACACCCATTTTTGATCAGAATTTCTGCAGATTCTAAAGGAAAGGAGGCTTACTGCCTAAATTTCTACAAGGCATTCTTTTCTTTAACATTTTAATTTACCAGAGAAAGAGGTACAGCTCCATCCTATCAACTTAAGGCATATCCACATGTACTGTCAAGATACAAGTTTTGCTCACCTGTCTTGGGGGGGGGGGGGGAGGGGGGGGGGAGAGAAAAAAAAAAGCCAACAGCAGGAAATAAAATTCTGGTGAAAACAGCTCACTTTCTTGTACACAATCAGGGATGAGCCTTTTGAGGACATAGGACACAGCGTTCCAGAAAAGTCCTTTCACCTGTCATTATGTGTGTGCCTGTGAGCAGCCACTTCAGCACAAGATGCCACTCAAGAAATCCGAGAGCCATTCTGAGGAACGGCTGTTTGCATTCTCCCCAAGGTCAGTCCTCTGAGCTGCACCACTTCAGGCCGAGCACAGAAATTACAAATGGCACTGCAGCATTGCTATTTCCCATTCCCTGTTTCTGAGAACAGAGACAGGCACACGGAGACCGAGATCTCCACACACAGAAATGTGGGCGATTCTTGTTTGGATAATGAATATGTTCGTTGTACAAAAGCACCAGCTTTCCATAAGTAAAGTAGGAATTAGAACTACTGGTGCTGTTCTGAATTACAGAGCGACCCAGAGGAACAGGCTGTCATGCCTCTGAAGATTTACCAACGTTAACAACATGCTAGATTATTTTTTCTTCTTCTTTTAAACATTCCTTCTCAATCTTTAAGGATCAGGGTAAAAGATGATGCAGAGATGGAAATCAGTTTTGCAGAGAGATAGTTCCTGATTTATTTTATTGCCTGACTCTGAAGAACAGAGTTGATTTAAAGGAGCACTGAGAGCAGAAAGCCATAAAACACAGAGGAGTTCCAGATGGATCCAGTTCTGAGCTCTAAACATTATTATCAGCCGAAAGTGAGGCTGGTAAGGAGGAAGTTCACGGGAGCATAACCTAATTAAAATATCCCAAACAAAACCAAACCATCATTTTTCACCTAATCTGGAAAGACAAAGGCCTGCCTGAGTGTTTCACATTTCTAACACACCTCAAAAACCTGTCACCTTCTACCCCAATGTAAAATTAGTGGGATTGATCATCACCCAATGATCTAAACCACAACGGGTGACGAACACCTGAACTTTTCCTGACTGAGGTCAACACTTCCTGAGAACCCACAAACTACTCGTAAGGCACCTCTGAGAGAAAATTAACAAAAGCTCCTCAGTTTGCAGGAGGTTTAAATTTCCTGCTTGGTGTCCTACCTCCCCATGGCCATGTTTGAGAAATGTTCATGAAAACATTAAAGAATGAAAATCATCATGCTGGCAGTGCTGCTTCTGATCTTTTTCTCTCACCGGGCAGCTAGGAAGGAAGTTCATGGTTTTAAAATTTGTTCTACTAACACAGTTGCTTAGAAGACAATATCAGACAGATGCAGAGTCTCAGGCAGGAGGTGACTTGATACTTGCTTACAGTGCTGGGCTGTCCCAGCAGGTGAGTTCTGGTCTCCTTGGGCAGAAACCAAAAACTCTAAAGGCAGGTGAGCTCTTCTAAGACCATACCATTTGTGTCATGTCAGAATTCCCCCCATCCTGCTGGGTAGCAGATCTTCCTCACTGGCCCTTTCTGTATGACTCAGTAAAAAAAGACAGATAATCCTCAGAATCTTTTAGATTCAAAAAGATCTCGAAGATCATTGAGTCCAGCCATTGCCCCAGCACTAACCCCTGTCCCCAAGTGCCACATCCATACAGCCACATCCATAAACCCCTCCAGGGATTGGGACTCCCCCTCTGCCCTGAACAGCTGATCTCAGTGCTTGACAGTGAAGAAATTTTTCCTAATATCCAGTTTAAATCCCTGGCACAACATCCACATGCAAAATCCATATTTTATATATGATCTTCATGTACATGGCCTGTACTCAGCTATTTTGGGAGACAGTGCTTTGCAAGAGCAGGAAGAGAAAAGTGCATTCAGGGGTCTAAGATCCATTTTCTTGTTAAATATAATGACTAGGTTTTTCTTAGCACTCGGCCCAGAACCTGGCACAAACAAGTCGTACAATTTCCTGGTGGCTGCTTCAGACACTCTGAAAACTCTGAAAACTGAAAGTCCCACCTGGACATCAGGAAGAAATTCCTTACTGGAACAGTCTGCATGGAGAGGCTGTGGAGCCTTCCTCACTGCAGGTGTTCAAAACCTGCCTGGAAAACCGCTCTGAACAATGTGCTCTGGGGGACTCTGCTCCAGCAGAAAGGTTGGAATGGATGCCAGTGGCCACTTTCAGCCTTACTCATTCTGAGATTCTCATCAAACCTCACGGCCACGCAACACCTGCCTGCAAAGAGCCCCCCACGCACCAGCGAGGATGTAACAGAACAGGACACACCCCGTTTCCCCAGTGACCTGAGCCATACTCCCGCCTTTCAGGCAGCCATAAAACATTATTATTTTTGAATTATTTCTGAATTGCGGCGCGGGCACAGCGGCAGCAGCACTGATTGAGCCCAACTTTAAGCTCGGCTTTGAGCGAGGGGCTCTGCAGTGGCGGCCGGCGGCCGGCAGAGGGCACCCGCGGGCCGCGCTGCGGCGGCGCGCTCCCAAATCCGGGAAGAATCTCCCCAAAAAAGCCCAAAAACGGGACAAAAAGCGTCATGGCTAGTGATCACCACCGCCCGCGCACAGGGCACAGGTTTCACGCCAGGCTGCAGCGAGTGTTGGCGCCGGAAAGTTTTCAAACGCAATCATATTTGGTTGATATTTTCTTTTTTCGTGTTTATGTTCAGCTTGTATCTCAGACATTTCCGATACAGCAAACACGCTGGGTCAATTTATTTCAAAGTTTGATTATTCAGGGTGGGTGAAACGATCATTCTGGCAAAACCTGCCTCTGGTACCCACAGTTACAGGGGATCAGGGAACAACAGAATCATTTAGGTTGGAAGAGCCCTCCAAGATATTCAAATCCAGCTGTTTCCCCCGCACTGCCCAGCCCACATTAACCCATGTCCTCAAGTGCCACATCCACACGGCTCTTAAATCTTTCCAGGGATATTCAGGAAGGACTAATTTAAGTTGTATATCTTCAGCAGTGAGAAGAGCCAAAAAAAACCCTGACAACCATCTATGTTGTTTATAAAATAATTTTTTAAAGCAATTAAGCCAAGTTCTGTGGCTAGTTACATCAGTAAATTTTGAGTTTAGTCCTACAAAGGCATACACCTATGAAGGTCTAAGTAAAACTGTGATTTCAGTATGTATGAAATGCTCCTGCTTTTCTCTCTGTACTTCTATGTTAACAAGAAAATTAGGTTAAAGCCCTATTAAAGTAGTAGTGCAGCATCTCAGGTACAAAAAAAAGCCTAACTGCCCTAGTTAAAAGCATAACAACAACAGCAATTAAACAAAAAATCAAAAGCAGCCATGCTTTTTGTTTATTCTGCACCAATTCATCCATGCAATAACCCTGGAAGGCCGAAGTAGTTCTCTCATTACCACATTCAGTTCATTAATCTTAATTCTGGATATAAACATACAAGATATATTCCCATGAATGAATTAAAGCAACTGCTGCGATTATCACCTCCAAAGTGCTGACTCCATTTCGGTTATCAGCCAAGACATCTCTGAAGATTTCTGCACACATCTTGCACAAACACACTCCTTATTTGCAGCAGTCTCTCAGTTTTTCATACAAACATCTTTTTATCAGTCTCACTGATCACAATCTGACCCACAAATATGAGCATGAAGACTTACTGGTGATCTGACAATTCTATTAGTAATAATTAAACTCGGGCATCAGTAGTGAGTGAAGAGGTCCTGAGTTGTTGCTGCAGCACATTAAATGCTGAAACTATTATTTTTAAGTACATTCAGACTGCTCTGTTTAATGATTAAATTATTCTTAACCTGTCCGTAGCACACATCAGTAAGTAAAAAAGAGTATGAATTACTTGATCATATTTCTTTTCCTGCCCAAGAAAATCAGGAAAACCACTACAGCTGGCTTGCTGGAACTCTGGGATACTCAGTTCCAGAAACAATTTCACAACTGGACCACAGGGAGAATGGCAGAGGTGATCCATTCTCTCCCTGGGAGGCAGAGTTAACTCCAAGTTCAGCTGACACAAGAGATAAAACACTGGGGTGGGCCCGTACAATTTTTTCTTAGCAGGAAATTCAACTGGTCACCTGCCTCAAGTCCAAAACATCCGGGGAAGTGCTTTCAGGGTGGCATCCTAATTAGAATTTTCTGTGACAACAAAATTCACAGGTCAAGTCAAACTTCCTGCCTGGCATCGGGACACAAAGGGGAGCACAGTAACAACTGGGCACATTAAAGGAAAGGAGTGGAGACTAGCTGCAAGAAAACACCCAGGAATGTTCTGAATTTCTGAGTTTTCTCCACAAACAACCTCTTTCCAACACCCTCCATCTCTCCTTGAAATCTCTGAAGTCAGCAGGAGCGGGGCGCGTGGATGTTCGGCAGCTCTAAAAATAAGGCCAGCCCTAAATGCCTCTAAACATCGGAGCACAAGTTTGACAACCCTGGCCTTCAGCTTTACTTTTATGTCCTAACCCATCAATTAGAAAATGACAGCATACCAGGAGCCTGGCCAATGCCTTCTCTGCACCAGGGCCCTGTGACAAGCAGAAGGAAAATTTCAATGGGGGAGCACGGGGCTGATTTGGGGAAGGGGGGATATTTGCCAAGCTTGCCTCAAAAACAAGACCCTGTTGAGCAATGTCAGACTGATCACAGAGAAAGCACCAGCAAAGCAAGCACCAGCTGACAGCCTCACCATGCCCTGCTCTTGAAACCTCACTAAGCATTATTTGAGTGTGGAACAGCTTCCCATGCTCCAGCCCCTTTGCTTGCACCGGACTAAGAACGTCAACTTTTCAAAACAACACAGTTGAATGTGGTGATCTAGAGCTGCACTATAGCACACAGGCAAAATCCCTCTTGGTTTTAAAATAACAAGCAAGAGACCCAACAGTAACGTGTGCCTGCACTAAACTGTGTTTTGGCAACTTGATCCTTCACTGCTGAGTTAAGCACTTCTTCTAGTGTCTGAAATGAGAAAAAGACACATCCTAAGGTTTATTTTCTGGTGAGAAGCAGGGATTGAGCAGATTCCCTACCGAGGGCTGAAATGCACCTCTTGGCAACTCACACGAGGTAGAAACATTTAACTGCTTAAGGTTTACTGATTCACACCTCCCTGCTCCTCTCTGCAGAAGCACCTCTCCGTGTTGAGTCAACACATTTTGCCTGGGTGAAACGTGAAGACCCATCTGGTTACTGTATGAAAGTAAATCTCCAGGTAATTAGGCTCCAAACCAGCTGAGAACTGCGTGTTTACCTCTTGCTAAATATAAGGCAGTAGGAGCTCGGTAAATGTGCATCTGCATGGCTCACAAAGGAAAAATGTGAGGTGTGCGCTTAAAAAACACAAAGCAGCAGCTCAAGAAATTATTTATCAGAGAAAGTAAACTTACGATTTGTAGCTGCTGCACCATTTCTTCTCTGTACGCCAGTTCCCGCTTCATCTGATCTTGAAAATTATCTGTATGAGAGGGGAAAAAATGCGGGTGCAATAATTAAAACAGAGATCACATGGCAGAATTGACATAAATCAAGCTAAATCAAACCCAGCCACTACTGAGGAACCACAAAGCATTGTGAAAGTCCTTCACTCAGTTAAAACATATGCCTAACCAATATGTATCTGATAGGAGACACCACTGACAACAGAAAAAAATGTGGAAAAATGAGATTTCACCGCTTCCCCCATCAGAAAATATAGGACGTGAAGTTTGTGTCGCTAGCATTTATTCCCAGCTATTTTCCTGCTCTGCAGTCATTACTCAAACTTTTGCAAGCCCCGAAGAGAAGAGCAAAAACTGCTCTTCTTTGCTTTGGCATAAATCTGTTGCCATCAATGGCGATGTCCAACATGTGAGAGGAGAGAAAGCGTTCAAGGATGCAGGGTTTGATTTGTGGCTTGTAGCATTGTGCTGACGGCTTTGAACAAAACTGAAGCTCCATAAGGAGTGACGTGGAATTTGGAAATGAAAAAGTCTTTGAAAGAGAGAGATCCTGGGCAGCTGGGTTAGCACAGGTCAGCCTTCCTGCTCCAGTAGATCCTCCTTCCCAGATTTTCCTCCTAAATAACCATTTCAGACAGAACTTCATTTGTTAGAAGATTAACTGGTGCTTTGTGTTCCATAATATTCCTATTGGTGGGTGGGAAAAAGAGAAATATAAACAAAACTATTGAAAAAGAACCAAATAACTCGAAGAGCTGCCTGTTGGAGGTCAGGGTGCAAGGATGGGCTGTTAAATGGAAGAGGAATGAAAACCCATCCTAACCACCATCATTTTGGTTCAAGCCACAAGCCTGTCCTGGAAGAAGGAACAAGGTGGCAGAGCTCTGTCCCCCTCTCAAAAAAGAACTGTCCTCTCTGAATGATGAGCTAAAGTTGTTAAAAGAAAAGGAGGGAGGAAAAGAGCAATGAAACAGGGAATGAGTGAGAAATTTTGGCAAGATGAAGCCCTCAGGAATCCAGCACAACCACACTGAAAAGGACATGGTGGCATTATCTCAATGAAGTTCTTCAGATTTCCAGTAAATTCACGCAGAACTTTTAAGCCTATTCCTTCTACTCTGACTAGATCAGAAAAATAAGCCGACAAAAATAAAGCAGATTTACAATTCCTATTTTCCTAGCCCGCCCAAAAAAACATGCAGTATAAAAAGGTAGCTGCTTCCCATCCTGGTCACTAAAGGCTGATAGTTACAACTGAGGTTCTCCAGCTTCACTCTGAGTCGGCTTTGAGGAGAAATTTTCCTTTTTCTTCCTCAACGCTTTTCTCCCAGCTGCCTGTTCATGGGCTCATCACCTCTCCACACAAACAGCCCAGGGATTTTGTTCAGCCCGGCAAATGTCCGAGCTCACGGTGGAAATTGGGTGTTAATGGTAGGGACAGCGTTTTTTTTTCCAGTGGCATTTATCTGAGTCCAAACGCTCACAGACAAAGCCATAAGCAGTACCCAGGAGAAAAGATATGAATATTTAAATAGCTTTCTTAACACAAAATTAAATACTTTAAGTACCCAGACTGCGTCTCTGCCATTTTATTGCCACATTGTTTAAAATGCAGACGGACAGAACGCAGAGCCGACACGGAGGGTACAAACCAGAGCACGGCTCCAGGAGAACACAATTCTCCTGGAAGAATTGAGAATTCCTGGAAGAATGAAGAAGCAATTACTTTGACTTTCTTCATATGATCTGATCTTTTTTTTTTTTTCTTTTAATTTTACTGTTTTATTTGAGTGATCTCTGCGTTGGGAGATCTTAAAGGCAAAGGAAAATTTCACCTGCAGCTTTCAAGCACAACAGCAATGTGAAAAATACAGCAGAAGACAAGGTCTTGCTGCTTTATAAATTACCACAGCCCGTGTTTCAAGCAGGCACAGAGAAGACTGCAGCACAGCACTGCTAAGAGAGCTTTAACAGTGACTTACACGAGAGGAGAGCTCTGAAACCAAGCACCATTTAATGTACAGCCCTGTTATGAGTAGTCCCTTGATGCTATGAAGGTAACACCCCAGGTGTGCTCAGTTCCAAGTGGAGGACCCAAAATAGGTGACTGTAGAGGTAACTGCAGGTGACCTGACAGAAGTTTTTCCAAAGAGGAATAGTATTGCCTTCCACATCTGGCATGTTGCCTCCCAGCTGAAACAGGGACGAGTTTTCAATACGATTTGAATTTTGCCTCAACTTTCCTTTAGTTGGATCTGCAAAGACTTCTCTCCCTGACTCCTCCCTGCACAAGACCACCAGTACCATTCTAATACCTGACCTAAAGCAAGACCCTGGTCCAGCAGCAAAAGCCTGGAACAGCCCCCCTCTCTTGTGCTAGAGCACACACTGCACTGGAGGAAAAAACACCCTTAACGTGGATTTACGCTAATTTGCTTTACAAAGACCCTTTTTTCTTGTTTTATTACATGCGGAGGAGGGGTGGGTTTTTTTGGTAAATCTAAATCTGTAAATAGGCTTTACGGTCACTTGTAGGTATGGTTTATAGCACATTATCTGTTTTCTATTTTAATCCTGAAGAAAATTGACCACTACTTTGTGGTACATTGAAACCACATATTTTTCAAGCCAGCATACAGCAGTCACCACTTCCTTGGTCGGCCGTACTTGTTCTTTTCTTTTATTTGAATTGTATTTCATGTGGTTTAATTGCAGTGTTTATTTACATGGCAAAGACAGAGCATTAATTTTACTGTAGAAGAACAAAAGGATAAATAAGAGACTTGAATGGCAAAAGTCCAAGATGCCATTTTGCCAATACCACACAGCAGCGTTTTGATCTCCACGAATTATTTGAAAATTACCTCACTCCCAAACCCAAGTAATGACTGGATTTATTCTGAAGGATGAGGTTATGCTCCTTTCATTAATATCTGTATCACGTCAAGTGACTCTTCTTTATTTATGGAGCTGTCTACATATTTCAATATTTGGGCTAAAGATGGAGTAATTCCCAGAGTCCTCACACTTCCTTGCTTCCCTGAACTTACCTACCTAATGCTACAGAAAGGGGACAAGCACATTTTCCTTGAACAATAGAAAATTACTGTCTGTGTTCCCACCTTTTCCAGTGGGATCATCCTGACCTAGGTGGGATTTCTCCTGGAAGAATCTTTCCACCGTTGCTGCAGTGTCATTGAGAGATCCCAGACAAGGGGTCTTTTTCCACATTCCTGTGCAATCAGCCCAGCCTTCTGGCAGCTTCACAAAAACCCTGCTAAGTGCCCATTTCGTTTAATTTGAGATGTGCCCTGCACATTCTGTCACCCTGGGCAGCAGCACGTGGTGAAAGGACGATCTCAAATGGCCTCTCCCAATGGGAAAATCCCAAACAGGAATTTCTACTCCTTGAAAAGGCCTGATCAATTCTCCAGCGTCAGCTGGAACCTCCAGAAAACGAGGATTGAGTATCTTTTCTCCAAAAGCCCCTGAGGTGCTGGCTGAGACACCAACCTCACCCCACCCCAGGAGGTTTCTGGCTACTCACTGCATCCAATGCTATCAGAACTAGTAGAATGTACAACAAAACAAACACCCAGCTTTGTGTTTTCCCTACAAAAGACCTGCTTGGGCAGCTGAAAACCCACAGCAGAAGTGTCAGCGTGGAATCACTGAATGGTTTGGGTTGGAAGAGACCTTAAAAAATCACCTAATTCCAAACCTGGGGGCACCTCCCACTATCCCAACTTGCTCCAAGCTCTGCCCAACCTGGTCTCAGCAGAACTAAGCTCAAGATCACGGCTGAGAACCTTTCCCGTTTTATCAGCCTGGCAACAACCAACACAGCACATACACACACAGCACCAAAATCACAGATTTTGTGTCTTACTGAAGACTGGGAAAGACGCGTTTCCTTTCAACACCTGGAATTCCTGTTCCAGCCTCCTCCGTAGGTCAATCTGCTCAAACAGAACCTTCTGGAGTTCCTCTAACAAAGAGAAAAAGTGGTTTTGATAATCTGTATAAATAATTCTTGAAAGAACAGTTGCAGAGCAATTCATTACTCTAAGACAAA
Source organism: Sturnus vulgaris (assembly GCF_052056855.1). Classification (NCBI taxonomy): domain Eukaryota; kingdom Metazoa; phylum Chordata; class Aves; order Passeriformes; family Sturnidae; genus Sturnus; species Sturnus vulgaris. Next base: position 80,019,161 of record NC_142283.1, read on the forward strand.
ATATTTTAGCGCTTATTAAAAAAAAAAAAAGTGTTGCATAGACCTACCATAGATTTTGTGCAGAAAGCCATGAATATAAATCAATGTAATATATTATTTTAAAGTATTATATTACAGTGTCATGTATTGATTGATATATATGCATTAATCTCAATTATATCCACCCAAAGGTCCATATATTATTCATATGTTACTTGACAAGCTTAAAATATGGTGCAGAACAAAAGTGCCCCCTATTATCCTCATATTCTATTAAAACAAAGAGCAGTTTTATAATGTAAGAGGCCCTTATTTATTTTACCTTTCCCCATATTTTCCACATCCTTCTTCAGAGAATGAGGTGAATTGGTTTCTTGTGTGTGTTCTCCTTAAAAAAGAGAAAGAAAAAAAGTTACTGATTTACTGATAGTGCTTTTTGTCAGTGTTGTCCTTACTACACATCCGCTTGAGAGAATCTGGAGAGGAAAAAAAAGGGGTAAAAAAATATAAAAAAAGAGTAAATCGAGTTTTATCTGCAAATTTCTGGGTGCATAGCACAAATATTTGTGAAATGATATTTTCTCTAGTTCAGTGAAGTATCTGCCTACAGCAGGGCCTCTTGCACCCAGTAGCTGATGTCTCCTTGATACTCTTCTTGCTGAGCTGATTCCTCCTTCCCCTCTAACCCCCCTTGAAGATGCTCTTATCAAGAGAATAACTGGGAGCAGGCAGAGAAAAGGGAAGATATTTCCCATCTCTTCTCCTCTCAACGGGAAGCCCTTGCTCTCCATCTGGGCAGGACCCTGTTCCAAAGTCCACAGGAAAAATGCCTTTTTGCCTTCATCAGCTCTTCAGCTTTATCATCTTCCAGAGCTCCATGGCATGGGTGTGTTGCAACTGGATATAATTTATATCCAGCTGAGATAAAATTGACATTAGTGGTATTTGCATCTAAAGGATACAGCTCTGGGGTCAGACAGTTGAGGGACTCCTGTCTTAGGTTGCTCACATCAACTTTTAATCATATTACAGCACAGAATTTTCTGTGTAGCAGAATTTGGCTATTTCTAGGCACACATGTGCTGCTTCCTTCAGCCCTTTTCTGTCTGCAAATTGAATTAAATTACAAAATAAAAATAAAAATCATAAGTTGTCAAGTTCACCTGAATGACAGTTTGACTTAAAAACTGAATCCTCTGACAAAAGGTGTTCCTTCTATTATCCTCTGCAACTGCAAAATTTTTCCTGTGACTTCTATGAATTTCTTCTATAAAACCTTTGAAAAACTTCTTTTTTTAAAGAATAAAATACCACTTTAGCTGAAATTGACGGGAGATTTTCTGTTATTTACAGCTGAAGTAGAAATGGACTCTCCATAATTAAGAAAATATTTGGTAAATAACCAATTATTGAACTAATTGGATTAATTCTTGTTTGAGTCCACCCAGTAAATACACATCATTAACCCTACTGATAAGAGACATATATATATATATATTCATGTGTTTATTTAGTTGGAAGAGAGGATCATGGAAAAAAATATCCTGGGTTTTGATGTTTCATTTGGTTTTGCTCTTTTTTTAAATAAAAAACCATAGCACTGAATAGGTCATCAGACAACATACAACAGTTACTTTAAAAATTATTGTGTCATCACAATGGGTTAATTTTAAAGTTGAATTTGAAAGTCTTGTAATAGATGCAGTCAGAAATCTTTTTGCAAAACATTTGTTTGTGTTTTTAAAGATCGATGCAATCCTATATCCAGTAAAGCTTGAAGTTACAGCGTATGAAACCTGTCCAATAACTCTGCATTTTAGCATCTCCTCTCTCTTCATTCCTTAAAAAAAAGCCCTAAAGCAACCACTCATTCAAGCACATATATTTACACAACTGGTATCTGGTGCCAGCAATTCCATTTTAAAAATTTATTTATGTAACATGGTGATTTTTTTTAAAAATTAATTTTTGTGGGACATTTGGTGAAAAGAAAGTATTTTCTGTAGGTAAGTTGTCTCACCGCAGTACAAGATACAGGCTTAAAAATCAATCACATTTTGGGCAGTGGTTTGAGGAGTTTTCACAATATAAAATGGGTTTGTTGTTTTTTTTTTTTAGCTAGCATAATTATTTTTTAAACTGGATGGCCGGAAAAACAAAGTATTTTTGTCAGATAAATTAGGGTACACTAAATCAAAAGTGAGGAATTTAAGGTAAGGAAGGGTGAATTTGTTGAATTACAAATACTAGCATATTCCAAACCCATTTCTTCCACTGAGGCACCCTTTTCTGTGTGTCTTATGTGCAATTTTGAGGGATAACAGGCTCACAACAGAAGGTAACTGGAATTTTCAAGGAGAAGGAAGGGAAAGGGTATGGTGATGATACAGCTCTTTCTCACTTGCTCAGTTTAGCTCCCAGAGCTGAATGGTTTGAAGCTGCATCAAAATGAAGATAAAGGCATGTAGCATGAAGAATAACTTCCCCAGCATCTCCAGCCACCCTACTAAGCCACTGAAAAGGCCTATTAGAAAATTCTCCACCTGAAATAAGCAAAAAATGGGAGTGGGAAAATGGAAGTATTTAAAGGCCAAAGACAGGATAGATGATTTTAAAGAATAATTACATTTCTAAACTGCTTTCTGATGCTTAAAAAAAAAAAAAAAACAACCAAAACCAACTTGACATTATTATTGTTAACAGCAGTAATAATCAGATGGGTTTCACCTTTCCTGTCTCCCTGAAAATGATAATCAGGAGCCTGCTCTTCTCCATTTTTCCATACTTCCCAGAGGCCTCATCACGCGTTGTGCACTCGTTCTACCTTAATTGAAAGGGAGGAGGTATTGAATATTTAACCAGCTTCCCTTCTCTTAAATGTTAATTAAAAGCTAAATAGGTGTTTAAAAACAAACAAACAGAAAGCCCAAAGAATTTTAATCAGTCTAAGAAAAAATCACTTCCCCTCCTAATAGCTCCACCATAACTCTCCTGGGCCTTGTCTGGGCACAAACTTGCAGCATTTAGAGCAGTGGGGCTGAAAGCTGTATGGACATGGGGATTTCCTTCAGGAAAGGCTATTTCAGTTTGTTCAGAAATAACAAACTCTGCCTCACCCATCTCCTGGATAGGGGGAAAGAAGGTGAAATATTTGCAGGCTGCTTAAAATGCCTCAGCGAAAGCTTTGGGTGCCTCTCTTCTTCCCCATGAGCTCAGGTGCACAGATATTGTTTATCTGAATAAAGGTAAAAATGGCTTTCTTAACTTGGAGTGTGAACACCCACCCATGAAGGAGCACCTCAGAATTGCTCAAAAATTGGAGCTGTAAAAACAGAGGAGCCAGGGCTGGACGTTGGCACAACCTCAGCTCCTGTGGTGCTGCCATTTTATCAGCTCTACTTCCGCTGGGGCACTTAGGATTTGGATTTTTGACATCTGAATTTTTAACATTTCTGAACCTATCGTCCTCAAAAGAAATGCACCTTGTCCTCACTGTAAAAAAAAAACCAAAACAAAACAAAAAAAGAAAAAAAAACCAAAAAAAATAAGCCAGACATAGCCAGGTAACCCCTTCATGCTCTGCTACCTCCTGCAATCTTTCCTCAGGAAGCTCTCAGAACGCTTTCTGAAAAGCAACTAAAAAATTCCACGCTGTCCCAGACAACTCAACTCTGTGCTGATTTATCCAGCACAGAGCATGGATGGTCTGGGAATAGAATTCCATTCTCCTGGCTCTGTGGCCTGCACCTGGTCCCCAACTTGTGCCCTCCACCACCCTGACCACACCGGAGGTTTCAGACCACATCACGCAGAACCATCTCCTCTTTCTCTGTGTCCACTTCATCCCTGTAATTCCTGGACAACCCCCGTGCTTTGCAGAGTTCACCAGGTCTGCCAAAAGCTCTGCACTTCACCCCTGACACTGTGAAGCCCAAGCACTCCTGATCCATCACAACTCAAACACCCACTGCTATCTTCATCTGGAGAGAAGCGCTGCCTGCAGACACAAAGACCACAGCAAAAAGCTGCTGGTGTCTTCTGGACATAAATATATATATATATATGGACATATACATTTATATCAATTTAAAAAAAATATAGGCAGATGTGAACCAGCAGACTTTCAGTGCTCCAGAGGTTCCCTCTGCATCTGAAATTAATGACTCGCTCTAAGACACGCAGAGTTCTTGCGTATGTCCTGAAGAAATTCTAAACTTACTGAAAATATTCACGCATCCTGCATATTCATGCCACTTTTCAGGGGGGTAATCAATAGGGTATTCAGGACTTGGCAAAATATGCCTACTTTAGGAAACTCAATAAGCATTTTTTAAAGTGTTTTTGTGTACCAGGGCTGATAAATGTCTTCAAAAATCTGGAGTTTCAAACGGCAATTTGCCCCCAAAAGTGATTTAAATTTAAAGAAAACTAGTTCTTTTTTATGCCCAGATAAATCCTCATTTGTAAC